>NW_020797907.1:98753-100958 GCF_003369625.1 Aspergillus mulundensis | reverse complement strand
TAGCTCCGCGCCTTTAAGCATTTTTTTTATTTTTTTATTTTATACCTTAAATTACTAGCTCTGCGCCTTTAAGTCTTTTTTTATTTTTTTATTTTATACCTTAAATTACTAGTTTCACGCCTTTAAGTATTTTTTTTTTATTTTTTTATTTTATATTTTAAATTACTAGCTTTGCGCCTTAAAAATATTTTAATAAAAGGCACGCGCATTTTTAAATACCTTTTTTATATTTTTATAATATACTAAATATATTTTATACCCGGCCACGGCCACTTCCCTAGCATAATTTTTTTAAGCATTTTTATAATTATAAAGCCTAAAATATACCCTTAATATATTATATAATAAGCCTTTTAGTATTAAAATATAATTAATAACATGCTATTATAATAATTATACTATAATTTATTACTAAAAATATAATAACATGCCCTTTTTATACTTTATACCTAGTCTTTAAAGTATTTTTACGCCTGTAAAGCTTAAATATAGCCTTATTATATTATATAATAAGTTTTTTAGTATTAAAATATATTTTTATAATATATTATTATAGCTATTATACTATATTTTATTATTAAATAAAATAATATATTTAAATAAAGTATATTACCCCTAGCTATGCCCTAGCCTTACCTATCCTTAATAATAATATTATAATAGTATTATTTTAATAAATTATAATTAAAAATAATATTTTTTATTATAAAATTAAAGCCTTAACTTATTATAACTATATAATTAAAGGTAGCCTGTTAAAGTATTATTATTTAATTATAATTAACTTTTTATTAAATTTATTACTATATTTTAAACTTTTCCCTATAATTATTATTTTATAATATTTTAAACTATTACTTAATAGCTAGTATATATTATGTTTAACACTAATATAATACTTATTTTTTTATTTATTATATAAGTATTATTAAAAGGTCCTTACTTATATATATAAATACCTTAATTATAAGGCCTTAATAACTTATATATATTAATTAATAAAAGTAATTAATAATATAATAGCCCAGGTTTTTAAAAAAGGTTTTATTTTTAATTAAAATAAAATATAATAAGTTATAATTATATTTAAAGCTATATTTTTAAAAATATTTACCCTAGTACCTTTTTTTTAGTAACTTTATTTATAATAACCTTAAATATAAGGCTTTAAAAATAAGCTAAATAAGCCTTTAATATATTAAATAATATTATTATTATACTTAAAAAAAATCTAGCCCCAGGCTAACCTAAAATAAAAAATAAATTTATATATATTAAAAAAAAAGCTTTTTATAAAGGTAAACACCCTAAAATAATTTAGTTATTTATTTAAAAAGCCTTTAGTAATATATTACTAAAAATTAAAATAATAATAATTTATGCCTTTTTTAACAAGAATTTTAATATTTATTTAGCTAGATTTATAAATTAAAAACACTTGCTATATAACTTAAAATAATAACTTTTAAAATTAAAAAGTAATACTAAAATATTAATTATTAATATTTAATATATTATTTTTATTTATCGCGTGTTAAGGGCCTAGTTTTTTATTTAAATATTAAAAAATAAAAAAGTTAAGCAAGACTTTTTAAATATTAATTATACTATAATTTTTAGGGCATGGGTTTTATATATAATATAACTTATAATTAAAAGCCTAACTAAAAAAAAAGCTTTTTATTTATTACCTTTTATTACTTAAAAAATATTAATTATATAATTAAAAGCCTTATTATACTTAAAAATAAGTTTTTTTAAACTAAGCTTTTTTAATAAAAAGCCTAGGTTATATAATATTATATATACTTATAATATAAATATATTTAATATACTTATACCTTTTTTATTTATTATTAATAATATATTAACCCTTATACTTTTAACTAGTACCCTATTTAAAAGTAAAAAAATTAATTTAAGTATATTAATTACTAAAAAAAATATAAAGCTTAGTAAAAAAAGTACCTAAATTATATTATATATTAAATAAAAGCTAATATTATTTATAAAAATAAGCTAAAGTTTTTTTTATTTTTAAATAAAAAATTAAAATAATAATACTTTTAATAATAGTATAGCCTGCACACGCGCTATAAGTAATATTTAATAAAAAAATAATAAATACTAAGCTTGCTAAAAATACTAACCTTAAATTAAGTAAATTATGCTTATAAGTTATAATAATATAATATAATTAAAAAA
>NW_020797907.1:82152-89583 GCF_003369625.1 Aspergillus mulundensis | reverse complement strand
TTTTTTTATTTATTAATTATAATATAAAATAAATAATACTTGTGGTACTAGCACTACTAGCTAAATAAATATAAAGCTTTTAATTTTTTTAAATAAAAATATTATTTTTAAATAAGCTTTTTTAAAAATATATAATTAATATTATATTAATATATATACCTTAGGCTACCAGGCAAGATATACTTATTAAACTTAAAAATATTATACTTATTATAACTAGCTAAAAGTAAGGACTATATAAAAAAAATTATTAATAAATATAAAACCTTAAAACTAAAATTTTTTAATAATTTTTTTTTAATAATAAATTAAGTTATTTTAATTATAATACCCTAAGCCTAGCATATATAAATAATATACTTATTTTTATTAAGGCCTTTTTTAATAAGTATAATTATTAAGTAAAAAATAAAATTTAATATTACTTTATTTAACACGCTAGTAATATTAAAAAAAATATACTAGCTTTATATAATTTTAACTTTAGCTAATTTTTAGTATTTACTAAGCTAGGAATTAAGCTTAAATTAATATTTTAACTTTTTTAATATTATAATTTAAATATTATATTAATTTAGCTACTAAAAAAAGCTAGTATCCCATGCCTAAAGCCTAAAAAATATTATTTATTTTTTAAATTATTTTTAAAGCGTTTTTATAACTAGTATATTTTAGGCTTAAAAAGTTTATAAAAGTATTATTTTAAAAGGCAGTATAAAAATAAAAAATATTAATTATAATAATAATATTAATTAATTATAACTAGGTATTTTTTTTATAACACCCTTTATTTATAAACCCTTTATTAAACCTTTTTTTAAGCCCTTTTTTTAGCCCTTTTTCGCGTGTTTTCCCGCCAAACTTATATTTTTTTTTACTTTTAAATTAATTATATTATTTATTTTTTAATATAATATTAAAAACTTGCTAAATCTAGCTATAATAGTATTACTTAAAAATTATTAAGTTTTTAAATATATAGTACTAGCTATTTAAAAATTATAAATTAACTTAATATTTAATATAATATACCTATTAAAAAAGGCTAGGGCTTATTTTAATTTAATTTAGTTTTTAATTTTTTAATTAATAATTTTTAAAATATACTTATATATTAAAAAAGGGCTTTATTAATAGTTAATATATTTAAATATTTTTATTATCTTAATTATTATTAACCTTAATACCGGCTTTTTTATACTTAAAATATATATTTATAATATATATAACCCTTTTAACTAGCTTAACCTTAATATTATTAACTTATATAATACCCTTTTTTTAATTAATAACTTATACCCTAGCATTAAATATATTATTATTAAAAATTTTAATATTTATAATTTTTTTTAAAATAAGCCTAGCTGCTAGCCTTAATATATTAGTTAAAAACTTTACTTATTAATTAAAACCTGCCCTTTTTATATAATTATGTTTAAAGGGCTTATTACCTACTTATTTTAGTTAAAAAATACCCTAGCTATTTTTATAAATATTATTAATATTATTAATATTATTAATATTTTTTTTAATACTACCCTAATTTTTTTTTCTTTTTTTTTAGCTACTAGCCTTATTTTATTAAAATAAAAAAAATTTAAAGGCCTAGTTTATTAATAATTTTTATTTTTATTACTTTTTACTTATATAAACTAAGCCCCTTAAAATAACTTTTATTTACTTAAATATTTATACCCCTAATTTAAATAGTAAAGGGGCTATAAAGTATATAAATAAGGTAATTTTAAAGCTTGTTATAACATGCTTTATTAATAATTTTATTATTAAGTTTTTAGTATTAAAACACCCTAATATTAATAAGCTTAATATTAAACTTAACCGTAAAAAACTTAAAATACTAAACTTTATAATTAATTTATACCTAGTTTTATAAGGCCTTAAAAATTAGGCTTGCTAAATCTAGGTTACTAGTATTTAAAAAATTTTTAATTACCTTTTTATTAAAGCTAAATTTAATTTTAGCCTTATTATTAACTAGCCACCACCATGGTAAAATTAAAAAGTAATAAATATTATTAAATTTTATAAATTATTATTTTTCCTGTTACTAGTATTATTAAACTTATTTATTAATATTAATATTATTATAGCTGCTATTACTAAAACTATATTAAATATTATTAATATTATAATATTATAGTCTTGCCTTACTAAAAAATTATGCCTAGGGTTTATTTTAAAGTATTATTAATTATAAAAAATTACTTGCTAAGCCTATTATTTTATTATTAAATATTATTATTAATACTATTATAAAGCTTTTAAATAAATAATTACTAATTATTATTACAAGCTAAAAGCTAGTAAAAACCTTATTTAGCTTTTATATTATTAAGCTTATTATAAAAAAATGTTTTAAGCTAGTAAAAATTCCTGTAAAATTTAGGTATTATTATAGTAAGTATAAAACTAACCTTTTTATTAAGCTTACACGCTGCTATTATTTTATAAAAATAAAAAAGCTTATATATTTTATAATAAAGCCACTTTTTTTATAAAAATATTTTTTTTACTATTACTAAATATTAACCTTATTAATATTATAAGTTTTACTTATTTTAAATAGCTAAAGGTCCCAGGGATTTTTTTTTTAAAAGTTTTTAAAAAAATTTAATATTTAGGGGTAAATAAATCCCTAAGCCTTAATATTATTATTAATTAAGCCCTTTAAATATTAATAAACTAGTTAATACCTTAACTAGTTATTATTTATAATAACTATATTTAGCTTAATTATTATTTTTAATACTTTTATAAATTTTAAATAATAGCGCTTTACAAGCCTAGTAAAAATAATTATATAAAGCCTAAATTATATTATTTTATTACCTTTTTTAATATACTAGGTAAGATTTTTAAAAAAGTTTTTACTTTTTAGCTTAGCTACCTAATTAAATATTATAAATTTTTTTTTAAATATTATTATAAAAATTAAAAAAATTAAGGTATTAAAATAATCCTATATTTTATATTAAAAATTATTACTATAGTATAAAAAAAGGTAAGATTATTAATACCTTATTTTTTAATATTTTTAGTGTTTTTAATAATATTTCCCACGCCTATTTTTTTTATAACTTATATAAATAATAAGTGCCCAAGGGAATAATTTACTAGTTAAAAAGCTTTTTAAAAAATTAATATATTATATTAATATTTTTAGGCTTTAAGTAGCTTAAAACTTTTATTACTATAGGTATTTTTTAGGGCTCTTTTTTTTATTAATTTTTTATTTTTTTTATAATACTAACTTAATAAAAAAAAGCTTATTAATATATATTTAATACCCTTAAATAACACGCCCTAGCGCTCCCTTATTAATAACTTAACCTTTTTAAATAAAATATCTTAATACTTATTTTTTAGCATTCTTATTTTACTACTACTATTTTTTTTAGCACTAATACTTTACTTATTAATATTTTTAATAGCCTTAGTATTTAATATTAATAATATTTTTAATATTTTTTTATATAAGCTTTTTAAGCCTAGCACCGCGCTGCCTAGCTTATTTATATTTTTAAAATTAAAAGTACTTTTAAATTCCCTAGGTATTATAATTATTACCTAGCTAGGCTATATTAATAATATTATAGTTATTATTATTAATAACTTAATATATACTAACTACTAAGCCCTAGTAACTATTTTTAATACTAAATATTATTAATAAATAACTATTTATGCCTTAATATTTACCCCTAAAAAATTTACCCTTTTTTATTTTTATAATTTTTTTATTTACTAAGTAATTTTTTAGTATTAAAAATATTTAGGCTTAAGGCTTTTACTAGCCCTAAATAATATATTAATTTTATTTATAAATATTATTAAATTACTAGGTATATACCTAAACTAGCACCTTATATTTAACCCTTATTTTAATTATATTAACCACTATTATACCCGCGGTTTTTAAGCTTTTTTAATTTTAAAAAGCTTTTATTAGGGGCTTTTTTTTATAATAAATATTTAATTTACTATGCTTATATTACCTTAATTATTACTTATATTATTTTTATTTAATATATTTTTTATACTTAAGAATAATTAGCCCTTTATAATACCTAGGTATAAAAGCTTATTATTATTTAATATATTATAAAATATTTAATATTAGGCTATTTTTATATTATTAATATTATTATTATTAATATTAAATTATACTTAATATTAATATTAATAATACTATAACTTACTTAATTTAATACCCTTATTAAGGTTACTTTCCTCCTGGGATATACTAAAGTTACTATTTAAAAAATATTTTATTATAGCTTAAAATTTTTATTAAAAGTAATTAAAAAAAAGCTAGTGCTTTAAACTAATATTAATATTAAAAAAATTAAAATAAAATAGTTATTTATAACTTTTTTATAATAAAAATTACTTTTAGTTATTATTAAAGCTTATAAAAACCTTGTTATTATTACCTATAAAATTTATTATTTAGTATATACTAATACCCTAAAAATTTATATTAATAAGTTAGGTATTAATAAGTAAGTTAAGGTAATAATAATATTTTTAAAGCCTAGGTATAAAGCCTTAATATATATAAATATTAAAAATATTAATATAATTTTTATAATAAAACTTATTAAAATTATATTAATACTTTAACTTACCTAGGATAACCCCTACTTTTATAAAATAATTAAAATTTATATTAATAATTAAAAAGCCCTAAAAATTATTACCTAGCCACGCTAGGCTTTAAAATAGTATTTTATTAAAAAAATTATTACCTTTTTTAAAAACTATTATTAATAAAAATAAAATACTAGGTTTTACTAAATCCCCGCGCATATAAATATTCCAGGAAATAAGTATATTAATAATATTATTAAATAAACTATTAAATAATACCCTAGGGGCGCTTAAGGTCCCTTAATATTATTACTTAATAATATTTTTTTTACCCCTTTTAATTTACTATAAATTAATATTTAAAAAATAATATTAAGTAGTAATAGTAAAAGGCTTAAAAATAATTTATTATTAAAATAACCCTTTAAAAGCTTTAGGTATTTTTAAAAAAAATTTTTACTTAAGCTATACCTAGGCCTAATATTTATTAAATATAATATCTTATTTTAAATTTATATTAGTAAATTAAGTCTTAGGGCGTACTTTTACTATATTAATTAAGTTAAATTTAATTATTACCTTTAATATTATAATACTTTTAAAATAATAAATTATATTTTTTATACTTACCCTAAGTATACCGCCTTATAATACTAATTTTAAAAAAGGCCACCCCTAAGCCTTAAGGTTTTTTTTAACTTACCTAAAAATATTTAAAAAACTACTTAATTTTTTATTATCTTAGGGTATTTTATATTTTTAATTAATAAAGTTACCTCTTAAAAAAACCCTAAATTTAGCCCTAAGCTAAATATACCTAAGCTTAAATAATTAATATTTTTTAAGCCCCTAGGTATATTAAAAAACTCCCTGCCCTGGGCATGTTTTAGAATAGCTAACTTTTAGCTTAATAATTTTAAATAATTTTTTAAATAGCCCCTTAAATAAATCTTATAATTTAATAATTTTAATAACCTTTTTTTAGTAATTAGCCCTTACATTAACCTTTTTTTAGTAATAATAAAGCCTAAAGTAAAAAAAGCTTAAAAAGGTGCTTAAGTAATATAAAGGGAATAATAAAATATTATAAGTTATTATATTTTTTATTTAAATTTTATTTTTTTATATTATATTTTGCCTTTATAGCCCCTGGGAAGCCTAACTTTTTACTTTTAAAGTTATTAAAACTTAAAAATAATAACCTTTAAAAGTATACTAACCTAGTAATGCTTGGGTATATTATATAACTATTTTTTTAATATAAGTTATTAAGTTATTAAATAATAAAAAGCTAGTTTAAAGCTAGTTAAAAGCTAGTTTAAAAGTTATAAAAAACTTAAATATTTTATAAGCCCTGGGAATACGCCCCTGGAAAATAATAAACTTTAAAAAAAATTAGGCTTAAAGGCCCCTAAAAATTCTATATATTTAGTAACTAATTAGCTACTAAAACCCCCTAGTAGGGCCTTGCTTAGGGGCTAGAACAGGGTAACTTATTAATTAATTAATTAATCAATTAATCAATCATATTTATTAACTAGAAATTATAATAATTATATACTTATTATATATATAATAAAAATTTTAAAGTTTTATAAAGTTTTAAATAAACTTTTAATTATTATTATTAATACTATTTTAAATAATATAAACCTGTAAGATAAGCTTTAATTATTTTTTTAAAAAAAATATATTTAAATAAAAAGTAAAAAATTATATATTATTTTATAAATATTATATAATTATATATTAAAGTTTTTTATATATTACTTAAGTTTAAAAAAGCTTAAAATAAAAAATTTTTAAATAATAAAATAAATAAGCTTAAAGTACTAGTAATAAATAAAGTATTATATATTAGTATATTAATAAAGGTTTATATATTTTTTAATATTTATATATACTTACTTATTTTTTTTTATAAATTTATATTTTTTAGCTATTATTTAATTATTATTATAATAAAAAAATAATTTAAAAAATATAAAAAAATATTTTTTATTAATATTAGCTTAAAATTAAAGTAAAAACTATTTTAATATTATTTAAGTTAGTAATTTTAATACTTAATATAAATATTAAATAGTTTAGTATATTTTAAATACTTAAGTATAAAAGGTTAAAAATACTTTTTAAAAATAAGTTATTAAGGTAGCTAATAAAAATATATATTATTTTTTTTAAATAAAATAAAAATAAGTAAATACTTTTTTAAAAATTTTATTTATTTTAATATAAATTATAGTTATAGCTAGTAAAATATAAAATTATAATAATATATTATATATTTTTTAAATATATAATAGCTTGTTGGATTGGCCAGAGGAGCTACTTATAAAAATAAAATAAAAATATTACAAGATAAATAATAATATTATAAAATAATAAGTAAATCTAGCTAAAAAATAATTTATATATAAAATTTTTAATAAAAAAAGTAATATATAATAACACTAGCCTTTTTAAAATAAGCGCGGGAAATAAAGCTAATTTAAGCTAAAGGCTTTTAGTAGCTTTTTTAGCCTGCTAAACCTTTGCTTTAATATAGCCCCTTAGTATTAATATACTAAAGTTATATAAAACTTATAAAAATATAAAAATTATAAAAACATGGTGGTTAAGTAGCTAAAATTTTAATTTTTTATACTAAATTTATTACTACTAACTTTAATATTTTAATAAAACTTTAAAACTTTACCTTATCCAGCGCCTTTATTAAGCCATTTATTAAGTTTTTAATTTTATTAATTTTTTTAAATTTTATAAGGTTTTTAATAATAAAATTTTTTATTAAAAAATATTAAATATTTATTTATTTAG
>NW_020797907.1:51788-81317 GCF_003369625.1 Aspergillus mulundensis | reverse complement strand
AAAAGGTTTTTATTTATATATATAAATATTTTAATTATAAGGCCTTAGTAGCCTATATATATTAATTAATAAAAGTAATTAATAATATAATAGCCTAGGTTTTTAAAAAAGGTTTTATTTTTAATTAAAGTAAAATATAATAAGTTATAATTATATTTAAAATTATATTTTTAAAAATATTTATTTTAGTACCTCCCTTTTTAATAATTTTATTTATAATAATTTTAAATATAAGGCTTTAAAAGTAGGCTAAATAAGCCTTTAATATATTAAGTAATATTATTATTATACTTAAAAAAAAATCTAGCCCTAGGCCAACCTAAAATAAAAAATAAATTTATATATATTAAAAAAAGCCTTTTATAAAAGTAAATATTTTAAAATAATTTAATTATTTATTTAAAAAGCCCTTAGCAGTATATTATTAAAAATTAAGGTAATAATAATTTATATTTTTTTTAATAAAAATTTTAATATTTACCTAGCTAGGTTTATAAATTAAAAATACCTAGTATATAATTTAAAATAATAACTTTTAAGGTTAAAAAGTAGTACTAAAATATTAATTATTAATATTTAATATATTATTTTTATTTATTATATATTAAGGGCCTGGTTTTTTATTTAAATATTAAAAAATAAAAAGGCTAAGCAAGACTTTTTAAATATTAATTATATTATAATTTTTAAGGCACGGGTTTTATATATAATATAACTTATAATTAAAAATTTAATTAAAAAAAAAGCTTTTTATTTATTACTTTTTATTACTTAAAAAATATTAACTATATAATTAAAGGCTTTATTATATTTAAAAGTAAGCTTTTTTAAATTAAACTTTTTTTATAAAAAGCCTAGGTCACGTAGTATTATATATATTTATAATATAAATATATTTAATATATTTATATTTTTTTTATTTATTACTAGTAATATATTAACCCTTATACTTTTAATTAATACTTTATTTAAAAATAAAAAAATTAATTTAGGTATACTAACTACTAAAAAAAATATAAAGCCTAATTAAAAAAATACTTAAATTATATTATATATTAAGTAAAAGCTAATATTACCCGCAAGAATAAGCTAAAAATTTTTTTTTATTTTTAAATAAAAAAATAAAATAATAATATTTTTAATAATAGTATAACCTATATATATATTATAAATAATACCTAGTAAAAAAATAATAAGCACTAAATTTATTAAATATATTAATTTTAAACTAGGTAAATTATACCTATAAGTTATAATAATATAATATAATTAAAAAATATACCTAGCCTTTTTAACCTTAAGCACCTTAATATAATATAATTAAAAAATATATTTAGCCTTTTTAATTTTAAATATTTTAATAAATATGTTTTTTTTATTTTTAGGTATTTTTATTTTTTATACCTTTATTTTATTATAAATTTTTATTTTTTTATTAAATATTAAGCCTTTTATTAAGCCCCTTACTAAGCCTTTTATTAAGCTTTTTACTAAGCCTTTTATTATAATAATTAAATTAGCCCCTAGCGCGCTAAGCCTTTTAATAAATAAATATATAAATAATATAATATTAAAGCCCGGGAGTAAGTTAAAAACTAATTTTAATATTAATATTATGCTTTTTTAGCTTTTTTTTTATTTATTAGCTATAATATAAAATAAATAATACTTATAATATTAATATTACTAGCCAAGCAAGTATAAAGCTTTTAATTTTTTTAAATAAAAATATTATTTTTAAATAAGCTTTTTTAAAAATATATAATTAATATTATATTAATATACCTTAGGCTACTAGGTAAGGTATACTTATTAAACCTAAAAATATTATGCTTACTATAGCTAGTTAAGTATAAAAACTATATAAAAGAAATTATTAATAAGTATAAAACCTTAAAACTAGAACCTTTTAATAATTTTTTTTTAATAATAAATTAAGCTACCCTAACTATAATACCCTAAGCCTAGTATATATAAATAATATACTTATTTTTATTAAGGCCTTTCTTAACAAGCATAGCTATTAAATAAAAAATAAAATTTAATATTACTTTATTTAATATACTAGTAATATTAAAAAAAATATATTGTTGTGGTTGATGGCTGATGCCACCCCACGTGACCTAGCTTAGTCACATAAATAGGAGATAGTCGGCCCCTGCGCCATTCTTAGACAATTATTAAGCATTTTTTTTAGTTATATAACTTTTTTTTAGGTATCGCCTGTTTGCTATTATAATAATGGTAGCATGTCTCCTGGTTATAATTAAAAGCTAAATTTTTAACTTTTTAACTTTAAAAAGTTCTAGAGTTAGCAGGCCTTCTCTGTAGCTAAGTTTTAAAGCCTTAGCAAGCCTTTACTATTATTACTTTTTGCTATAGTATTAGGCCTTTACTATTTTTATTATTTAACTTTTTAACTCCTTAAAACTTCCTATATAAAATAATTCCCTAAGTTCTTACTACCTTTTTCTTAATTAGCCAACTATTTTACTCAGGTGGCCTAACGGCCTAATAACGCGAGTTATAATATTATAAATTATTAGGAGTTTTTTTTAGTTACTAAATTTAAATAAGAATAGCTGGAATTTAATTATTTAATTTTACCTTATAATTATATAATTATATGTTTAAGCTTGCTACTTATATAATTTTAACTTAAGTTATTAAAACCTTCCTTGCTTATGTTACTATTTTTTTTTAATAACCTATATAAAACTACTATAAATATATATAACTTTTATTATTATTTATAGCATGGCTATATTAATAAGATTTTACTAAAGTATTTAACTTATATAAAGTTTATTTTTTTATCCTGCCTGGACTAAAAGCTAACTACTATTAATAAAAACTAGTTAAAATATATAAGTATAAAAAAATTTTTAAGTAACTAAATTTATTATTTATAAGGTTTAATAGCTACTTGCAAGAGATTATAATTTATAGTAGCTATTAACTTTTATTTAAATTTTACCTTTTTTTTTTAAAAAAAGAACGGCGTACCATTAGCCTTTAAATATAATAAGTTAAAACTTTTAACACCTTTTTACCTTACGCTTATAGTATTTACTTTTTTTATTTTAAGCTTAAAACCAAAACTAACAAAAATACTAGCTATAAATATAAATATAGTATTTTTTTTACCTAATATTTTTTAAATACCAGGTTTTAAGAAATTATTAAAAAAAGGCCTTTTTTTTAATTATTTTACCTTTAACTAACGCATTAAATGTTCCACAATTCTTTTAAGACTATAAAAAAAATAAAAATATATTTACTAAAAATAAAAATATATATTTCTTAGTTTTAGATTTTTTATTCGCACTAGATCTTTAGAATATTAATTATATTAATAAAATAGCTAAAAATAAAGCAGCTAGAGGAGTGGCTGGCGGAAAAGGTCCTGGTTTTACTAGCTTTTTTTAATAATAGCTAATAACATTTGACCTTGAATCGCCAGCTCCGCGCCTTTAAGCGTTCTCCTTATTCTCCTGTCTTGCACCTTAAATTACTAGCTCCGCGCCTTTAAGTATTTTTTTTATTTTTTTATTTTATACCTTAAATTACTAGCTTCGCGCCTTTAAGTATTTTTTTTATTTTTTTATTTTATACCTTAAATTACTAGCTTTATATTTTTAAGTATTTTTTTTATTTTTTTATCTTATATTTTAAATTACTAGCTTTGCGCCTTTAAGTATTTTTTTTATTTTTTTATTTTACACCTTAAATTACTAGCTTTATACCTTAAAAATATCTTAATAAGGGGCGCGTGCACCCCTAAATACCTTTTTTATATTTTTATAACATGTTAAACATGCCTTATACCTAGCCATGGTTATTCCCCTAGTATAATTTTTTTTTTTAAGTATTTTTATAGTCGCGAAGCCTAAAATATACCCTTAATATATTAAATAATAAGCCTTTTAATATTAAAATATAACTAATAACACGTTATTATAATAATTATATAATAACCTGCTACTAAAATATAATAATATACCCTTTTTACGCCCTATACCTAGCTTTTAAAATATTCTTGTGCTTGTAAAGCCTAAATATAACCTTATTATATTATATAATAAGCCTTTTAATATTAAAACATGTTTTTATAACATGTTATTATAGCTGCTATATTATATTTTATTATTAAATAAAATAATATGCTTAAGTAAAGTATATTACCCCTAGTTATATTTTAGCCCTACCCACCCCTAATAATAATACTATAATAGTACCACCCTAATAAATTATAGCTAAAAATAATAATTTTTATTATAGGAATAAAGCCCTAACCTACTATAATTATATAACTAGGGGTAGCCTATTAAAGTATTATTACCTAATTATAATTAACTTTTTATTAGGTTTACTATTATATTTTAAACTTTTTTTTATAATTATTATTTTATAATACCCTAAACTATTACTTAGTAACTAGTATATGCCGTGCCTAATATTAATATAATACCCAAGCTTTTTTACTTATTATATAAGTATTATTAAAAGGTTCTTACTTATATATATAAATATTTTAATTATAAGGTTATAGTAGCTTATATATATTAGTTAATAAAAATAATTAATAATATAATAGCCCATGTTTTTAAAAAAGGTTTTATTTTTAATTAAAGTAAGATATAGCAGGCTATAGCTATATTTAAAGTTATACTTTTAAAAATATTTACCCTAGTACCTTTTTTTTTAATAACTTTATTTATAGTAACCCTAAATATAAGGCTTTAAAAGTGGGCTAAATAAGCCTTTAATATATTAAATAATATTATTACTATACTTAAAAAGGAATTTAGCCCTAGGCTAACCTAAAATAAAAAATAAATTTATATATATTAAAAAAAAGCTTTTTATAAGGGTAAACACCCTAAAATAGTTTAATTATTTATTTAAAAAGCCTTTAACAGCGTACTACTAGGGATTAAAGTAATAATAATCTATACTTTTTTTAATAAGGATTTTAATATTTACCTAGCTAGGTTTATAAACTAAAAATATTTAATATATAACTTAAAGTAATAGTTCCCGGGGTTAAAAAGTAATATTAAGGTATTAATTATTAATACTTAATATACTATTTTTATTTACCACGTGCCAAGGGCCTAGTTTCCTACCTAAATATTAAAAAATAAAAAAGCTAAGTTAAACTTTTTAAATATTAATTATACTATAATTTTTAGGGCGCGGGTTTTATATATAGCATGGCTTATAATTAAAAGCCTAATTAAAAAAAAAAGCTTTTTACTTATTACCTTTTATTATTTAAAAAATACTAATTATATAATTAAAGGCCCTGTTATACTTAAAAGCAAGCCCTTTTAAATTAAACTTTTTTTATAAAAAGCCTAGGTTATATAGTACTACACATGCCTATAATATAAATATATTTAGCATGTTTATGCCTTTTTTATTTATTACTAATAATATATTAATTTTTATGCTTTTAATTAATACCCTGTTTAAAAGTAAAAAAACTAATTTAAATATACTAATTACCAGGAAAAATACAAAGCCTAGTTAAAAAAGTACTTAAATTATGTTATATACTAAGTAAAAGCTAATATTACTTATAAAAATAAGCTAAAGTTCTTTTTTATTTTTAAATAAAAAAATAAAATAATAATATTTTTAATAATAGCATAGCCTGTACACGTGCTATAAGCAACGCTTAATAAAAAAATAATAAGTACTAAGCCTGCTAAGCATGCTAACCTTAAACTAGGTAAATTATGCTTATAAGCTATAATAATAATAATATAATATAATTAAAAAACACGCCTAGCCTTTTTAGCTTTAAGTATTTTAATATAATATAACTAGAAAATATACCTAGCCTTTTTAGCCTTAAATACCTTAATAAATATATTTTTTTTATTTTTAGGTATTTTTATCTCCCACACCTCCGCCTTATTATAAACCTTTATTTTTTTACTAGGTATTAAGCCCTTTACTAAGCCTTTTATTAAGCCTTTTATTAAGCCTTTTACTAAGTTTTTTATTATAATAATTAAACTGGCCCCTAGCGCCCTAAGCCTTTTAATAAATAAATATATAAATAATATAATATTAAAGCCCGGGAGTAAGTTAAAAACTAATTTTAATATTAATATTATACTTTTTTTAGCCCCTTTTTTATTTACTAGCTATAATATAAAATAAATAATACCTGTGGTATTAGCACTGCTAGCTAAGTAAGTATAAAGCTTTTAATTTTTTTAGGTAAAAATATTATTTTTAAATAAGCTTTTTTAAAAATATATAATTAATATTATATTAATATATTTTAGGCTACTAGGCAAGGTATACTTACTAAACCTAAAAATACCATGCCCACCGCGGCTAACTAAAAGTAAAAATTATATAAAAAAAATTATTAATAAATATAAAACCTTAAAACTAAAACCTTTTAGTAATTTTTTTTTTAGTAATAAATTAAGTTATTTTAACTATAATACCCTAAGCCTAGTATATATAAATAATATATTTACTTTTATTAAGGCCTTTTTTAATAAGCACGGCCACTAAGTAAAAAATAAAATTTAATATTACTTTATTTAACATGCTAGTAATACTAAAAAAAAAAAACATGCTAGTTTTATATAACCCTAATTTTAAATAATTTTTAGTATTTACTAGGCCAGGAACCAAGCCTAAACTAATACCTTAATTTTTTTAATATTATAACTTAAATACTATACTAATTTAATTACTAAAAAAAGCTAGTATCCCGCGCCCGGAGCCTAAAAAATATTACTTATTTTTTAAGTTATTTTTAAAATACTTTTATAATTAATATACCTTGGGCTTAAAAGGCTTTTAAAAGTATTATTTTAAAAAATAATATAAAAATAAAAAGTATTAATTATAATAATAATATTAATTAATTATAGCTAGGCACCTTTTTTATAGCACCCTTTACTTATAAACCCTTTTTTAAGCTTTTTTTTAAGCCTTTTTTTTAGCCCCCCTTTATATATTCTTTTTTTCCCATTCCTAAGTTAATTATACTATTTATTTTTTAATATAATATTAAAAACTTACTAAATCTAGCTATAGTATTATTACTTAAAAATTACTAAATTTTTAAATATATAGTACTAGCTATTTAAAAACCATGGGTTAACCTAATATTTAATATTATATATTTATTAAAAAAGGCTAGGGCTTATTTTAATTTAGTTTAGCCTTTTATTTTTTAATTAATAATTTTTAAAACATGCTTATATATTAAAAAGGGGCTTTACTAGTAGCTAATATACTTAAATATTTTTACTATTTTAATTATTATTAACCCTAACACTAGCTTTTTTATACCTAAAATATATATTTATAATATATATAACCCTTTTAACTAGCTTAACCTTAATATTAATAACTTATATAATACCCTTTTTTTAATTAATAGCCTATACCTTAGCATTAAATATATTATTATTAAAAACTTTAATATTTATAATTTTTTTTAAAGCAGGCCTGGCTACTAGCCTTAATATACTAGCTAAAAGCTTTACTTATTAATTAAAATTTATTTTTTTTATATAATTATACCTAGGGGGCTTATTACCCGCTTATTTTAGTTAAAAAATACCCTAGCTATTTTTATAAACCTTATTAATATTATTAATATTTTTTTTAATACCACCTTAAACCCTTTTTTTTTCCCCTTTTTTTTTTAGCCACTAGCCTTATTTTACTAAAACAGGTAAATTTAAAGGCTTAGTTTATTAATAATTTCCACTTTTACCACCTTTTACCTATATAAACTAGGCCCCTTAAAATAACTTTTATTTACTTAAATATTTATACCCTTAATTTAAATAGTAAAGGGGCTATAAAATATATAAATAAAATAATTTTAAAGCCTGCTATAATATACTTTATTAATAATTTTATTATTAAGCTTTTAGTACTAAAGCACCCTAATATTAATAAGCTTAATATTAAACTTAACTTTAAAAAACCTAAGGTGCTAGGCTTTATAATTAACTTATACTTAATTTTATAAGGCCTTAAAAACCAGGCTTGCTAAATTTAAATTATTAATATTTTAAAAATTTTTAACCATCTTTTTATTAAAGCTAAATTTAATTTTAACCTTATTATTAACTAGCCACCACTATAATAAAACTAAAGGGTAATAAATATTATTAAGCTTTATAAATTATTATTTTTTTTACTACTAGTATTATTAAACTTACTTATTAATATTAACGCCGCTGTGGCTACTATTATTAAAGCTATATTAAATATTATTAATATTATAATACTATAATCTTACCTTATTAAAAAATCACGCCCGGGGTTTACCTTAAAGTACTATTAATTATAAAAAATTACTTGCTAAGCCCGCCACCTTATTACTAAATATTACTATTAATACCGCCATAAAGCCCCTAAGTAAATAATTATTAATTATTACTATAAGCTAAAGGCTAGTAAAAACCTTATTTATTTTTTATATTATTAAGCCTATTATAAAAAAATATTTTAGGCTAGCGGGAATTTTTATAAAGTTTAGGTATTATTATAATAAGTATAAAATTAACTTTTTTATTAAGCCTACATGCTATTATTATTTTATAAAAATAAAAAAGCTTACACGCCCTATAATAAGACTGCCTTTTTTATTAAAATATTTTTCCTATTATTATTAAATACTAACCTTATTAATATTATAAGCTTTGCCTACCTTAAGTAGCTAAAGGTCCCGGGAATCTTTTTTTTAAAAATTTTTAAAAAAATTTAATACCTAGGGATAAATAAAGCCCCAGGCCCTAATATTATTATTAATTAAGCCTTTTAAATACTAGTAAACTAGTTAACACCCTAACTAGTTATTATTTATAATAACTATATTTAGCTTAATTATTATTTTTAATATTTTTATAAGTTTTAAATAATAGCGCTCCGCAAGCCTAGTAAAAATAATTATATAAAGCCTAAATTATACTACCTTATTACCCTTTTTAATATACTAGGCAAGGTTTTTAAAAAGGTTCTTGCCTTTTAGTTTAGCTACTTAATTAAATATTATAAACTTTTTTTAAATATTATTATAAAGGCTAAAAAGGTTAGGGCACTAAAATAACCCTATATTTTATACTAAAAATTACTACTATGGTATAAAAAAAAAATAAGGTGGTTAATATCTTATTTTTTAATATTTTTAGCGCTTTTAATAATATTTCCCATGCCTGCTTTTTTTATAACCTATGTAAATAACAAGTACCTAAGGGGATGGTCCGCTAGTTAAAAAGCTTTTTAAAAAATTAATATATTATACTAGTACTTTTAGGCTTTAAGTAACCTAGTGCTTTTATTACTATAAGTATTTTTTAAGGCTTTTTTTTTATTAATTTTTTACCTTTTTTATAATACTAACTTAATAGGAAAGGAGTGTATTAATACACGCCTAGTATTTTTAAATAGCACGCCCTAGTACTTTTTTATTAATAACTTAACCTTTTTAAATAAAACACCTTAATACTTATTTTTTAATATTCTTATCCTACTGCTACTATCCTCCCCGGTACTAATACTTTACTTACTAATATTTTTAATAACCTTTATGTTTAGTATTAATAATACCTTAAATACTTTTTTATATAAGTTTTTTAAGCCTAGCACCGCGCTACCCAGCCTATTTATATTTTTAAAATTAAAGGTATTTTTAAATTTCCTGGGTATTATAATTATTACCTAGCTAGGCTATATTAATAATACTATAATTATTATTATTAATAACTTAGTAAACACTAACTACCAAGCCCTAGTAACTATTTTTAATACTAAATATTATTAATAAGTAGCTATTTATGCCTTAATATTTACCCTTAAAAAATTTATTTTTTTTTATCTTTATAATTTCTTTATTTACCAGGCAATCTTTTAGTACTAAAAATATTTAGGCCTAGGGCCTTTACTAGCCCTAGGTAATATATTAATTTTACTTATAAATATTATTAAATTACTAGGTATATACCTAAACTAGCACCTTATATTTAGCCCCTATTTTAATTATATTAACCACTATTATGCCCGTGGTTTTTAGGCTTTTTTAGCCCTAGGAGGCTCCCGCTAGGGGCTTTTTTTTTATAATAAATATTTAATTTACTATGCTTATATTACCCTAGTTACTACCTATATTACTTTTATTTAGTATATTTTTTATACTTAGGGATAATTAGCCCTTTATAATACTTAGGTATAAAAGCTTATTATTATTTAATATATTATAAGGTACTTAATACTAGGTTACTTTTATATTACTAGCGCTGCTATTATTAATACTAAATTATACCTAATACTAGTACTAATAATATTATAATTTACTTAACTTAATACTTTTACTAGGGTTGCTTTTCTCCCGGGATATATTAAAGTTACTACCTAAAAAATATTTTATTAAAGCTTAAAATCCTTATTAAAAATAGTTAAAAAGAAGCTAGTACTTTAAACTAATATTAATACTAAAAAAATTAAAATAAGGTAGTTATTTATAACTTTCTTATGGTAAAAACCGCCCCTAGTTATTATTAAAGCTTATAAAAACCTTGCTATTATTACCTATAAAATTTATTATTTAATATATATTAACACCCCAAAAATCTATATTAATAAGTTAGGTATTAATAGGTAAGTTAAAATAACTATAGTATTTTTAAAGCCTAGGCGCAAAGCCTTAATATATATAAGTATTAAAAATATTAATATAGTCCCTGTGGTAAAGCTTATAAAAATTATATTAATATTTTAATTTACCCGGGATAACCCTTACTTTTATAAAATAATTAAAATTTATACTAATAACTAGGGAGTTTTAAAAATTATTACCTAGCTATGCCAGGCCTTAGGGTAGTACCTTATAAAAAAAATTATTATTTTTTTAAAAAACTATTACTAGCAAGAATAAAATACTAAGTTTTACTAAATCCTAGTATATATAAACATTTTAAAAAATAAGTATATTAATAATATTATTAAGTATGCTATTAAATAATGCCCTAAGGGCGCTTAAGGCCCTTTAATATTATTACTTAATAATATTTTTTTTACCCCTTTTAATTTACTATAAACCAACACTTAAAAAATAATATTAAATAATAGTAAAAAAGGCTTAAAAGTAGTTTATTACTAAAGTAACCCTTTAAAAGCTTTAGGCATTTTTAAAAAAGTTTTTATTTAGGTTATACCTAGGCCTAATACTTACTAAATATAACACCTTATTTTAAATTTATACTAGTAAATTAAGCCTTAGGGTGTACCTTTACTATATTAGCTAAGTTAAATTTAATTACTACTTATAGTATTATAACGCCCCTAAAATAATAAATTATGTTTTTTATACCTGCCCTAAGCATGCTATTTTATAATATTAATTTTAAAAGGGACTATCCCTAAGCCTTAAGGTTTTTTTTAACTTGCTTAAAAATATTTAAAAGGCTGCCTAGTTTTTTATTACTTTAGGGCGCCTTACATCCCTAACTAGTAAAGTCACCCCCTAAAAAAACCCTAAGTTTAGCCCCAAGCTAAAGCCTATGCCTAAGCCCAGGTAACTAGCGCCCCCTAAGCCCCCGGGCGTGCTAGAAAACTCCCTACCCCGGGCACGCCCTAGGGTGGTTAACTTTTAGCTTAATAACCCCAGATAATTTTTTAAATAATTTCTTAAATAACCCCCCGAATAAACCCCGTGATTTAATAATTTTAATAACCTTTTTTTAGTAATTAGCCCCTATATTAGCCTTTTTTTAGTAATAGTAAAGCCCGGAGTAAAAAAAGCCTAAAAAAGTGCCTAAATAATATAAAAAAAATAATAAGGTATTATAAGCTGCTATATTTTTTACCTAGGTTTTATTTTTTTATATTATATTTTGCCCTTGCGGCCCCTGGGAAGCCTAACTTTTTATTTTTAAAGTTATTAAAACTTAGGGATAATGGCCCCTAGAAGTATATTAATCTAGTAATACTTAGGTATATTATATAATTATTTTTTTAATATAAGCTATTAAATTATTAAATAATAAAAAGCTAGTTTAAAGCTAGTTAGGAGCTAGTTTAAAATTTATAAAAAACTTAAGTATTTTATAAGCCCTAAAAATGCGCCCCTAAAAAATAATAGGCTTTAAAAATAATTAGGCTTAAAGGCCCCTGGGAATTCTATATATTTAATAACTAGTTAACTACTAAAACCCCCCGGTAGGGCCTTGCTTAGGGGCTAGAATAGGGTAACTTATCAATTAATTAATTAATCAATCAATCAATCAATCATAGCTAATAACATTAACCACACTAATAACACAGGCGGTAATAAATGCTAATTTTAATAAAAATACTGTAAATAGTAAGTAGCAAGGGGTAGATACTAAATCTTTTTATTAAAAAATAGTTAATATTAAATTTTTTTACTTAAATATACTACTTAATTAGGGCTTTAGGATAAAAGTTAAGTAAAAAAATAAATCTTATTTTTATAATATTTACATGTTTATAACTTAAATTTATAGTGCTTTAAAAACTAAAAATATTTTTAAAATATACTAAAATTTAAAAACATGCTTGCAAGGCAAAGCTACACGGTAGTATAATTTAAAGCTTAATTAAGTTTAATAAAAAGGTTTAATTATATTTAATAATATTAAAAACTAGTATAAATAATTAAAAAAAAAATTTAAACTACCAGCTAGCAAAGCAAGATCCAGGCTAAATAATTTATATTATATTATAATAAATATGCAAGCCAGGTGTTTACCTATTACTTATATATTAAATATAATAGCTTTAGCAAAGTAATATAAAAAGTTTAACTAGGAATTTTTATTAATATTAAAAGCTTAGTAAAACTTAAATATTTTTTTACAAGATATTATTAACAAGCCCTTGGAGGAGAATAATATAATAATCTTAAAATTTATAAAAATTTTATAAAAAAAGTAAATTAATTAATTTAATAAATTTTAACCTTAACAAGCACGTTAGCTAGTACAAGCCTTATATAAATATACTAGTTATTATTTTTATAGTAATTAAACCTAACCCCAACGCGGACCCTAATATACTTAACATGCACCTTTTTAATACTATACTTAGTAGTAAAAAAACTTTTAATAAAAATAAAACCCTACGGCTAATACTTTATAAAATAATTAACCTAATTAAATAAGTAATATATAAAATACTTGTGCGCCCTTGTAACCCCAGTAGTACACTTAAAATTATTATTTTTAAAATTAATAGTATAACCAAGCTTAATAATCTTATCCCTAATAAAATAGGAACTTTTAAAAATTTTAATAATAGTAATATTAACAGCAGTAACCTTGCTAGAATAATAACTAGTAAAATATTAATAATTATTACTCCTGTACTTATTATACTAAATTTAATAAGTTTATTACTTTAAATTTTAAAGGGCCTACTTTAAATGGGAACTTTGTGGTTAGTAAATTTTATAACTTTTAAAAAGTTTCAGGCAAAAAATATAATAAACCTTTTAAAAAAAAGTATATGCCTGAAAAAATATATAAAGTTAATTATTATATATATTATTTTATATTTTAGTTAAATAATAAGCTACACAAGCATTTTTTTATATATACTAGTAATAACTTTACTATATACTATGTTTTCCCTAGTATATTAATTATAAAATTTTTAAAGCCTATCTTTGCTGCCCCACCAGGACTTTCCTTTAAAAATTAAAAATATATTTTAGTAAAGGTATTTTTTACTACTAATAGTACTTCTTACCAAATTTATATTAATTTTAAATTAACTCTTACTTTAATTAATAAAGTATTTCTTGCTTAAAATTATTTAAATATTTTAGTATACTAATATTTATTATTAATCTTATTAAGGGAAATTAGTGCAGGCTTAATAAACTAGTTTATATAATTACTTATTTATTTTAAAGTAAAGTAAACGCACGGGAATATCTTAAGAAATATAATAGTAAAAATTATAGTAAAGGCACACCTAATATTATATTTAAAGGCTAATTTATTAATAAATATTAATAATTTAGCACCCCATGGTGCGGTGGTTAATTTAAGCAGGAGGATTTTTTAAATTACTACTTGTGGTAATATAATAATCCTTATTATAATTATACCACGGCTATATTATTATTAACTATAACAAGTATATATTATAAACTACTTAGTGGTATAGCCATATTTTTTTTAAAAGTACTAATGTAATTATATATAAATTTTTTAATAAATAAAAATTACTTATTTAAGCCATGTTAATAAAAATAATTATTTTTATACACCCATACTATTAATAGCAATTTTAATTTAGTTATTACTATTAATAATATAAATATTTTAGTGTTACTAGAAAAGGGCACAAGGCTAGGCATGTTATTAAAGTTTAAGATATTAAAAATTTATTAATTAAAGGCTAAAGACATAACTATGCGTAAAAAATATTTATTTATTTTAGTAAAATTACTACTAAAAACATATAAGCCTTTAATACCGCCCTTAATAGCAAATAAATCCTTAAAAATAAAGCTATATAATAATATTATAATTTATAAAAATATAAAAGTAGTTATAATACTTAAAGCGCTAGTATAAAAATTTATAAATATTTAAATAAATAAATAAATAATAAATATTTTAAAAAAAAAATTAAATGCGTATGTATTTTAAACCTGGCTAGAAAAATTACTTTAAAAAAAAATAACTAAGGTATATTTTTTAGCTTATTGCAATTAGTAAAAAGTTAATAAAGTGTATAATAAATTATACTAGTAAAAAAAAATAAAATAAATAACTAGTATTACCCTAATATTATAACCTGTTTTTATTATTTATAAACCCGGGAAAACTAATAAAAGTTCCGGCTAACTAGTATAGGATATTTATAACCTAAATAAATAGTAAGTTAAGAATATATATCCTTTGCCTACACAAGTAAAAATACTAGCAGAAGTAATAAAAAATACTTTTATTTTTATTATTAATAATACTTTAATATTTTACTAATGGCTTTTTTACTTATTAGCTTAAATATATATAATAGTAATATTACATAAAGAACAAGAGACCTTATTAATATATTTAATAGGTTTTATAAATAGTATCACGTATATTTAATATAATATTAATAATTATTTTTAAGTACTATAAAAGTTTTTATATACTTATATTAATAACTTTATTACATACTCCCCTACCTTTAATAATTATTTATAATATTTACAAGCATTTTTAATAAAGTATAAAAAATTAAAAATTTCCTTAAATTTTAAAAAAACCTTCTTGGGTTTTCCCTTAATTAAATTCCTAAAAAAAAATATTTTTTTATTAAAATAAATAGCTACTACGGATAAGGTTAAGGCACTAGTATTATTAAAGTTCCCTAAAATACTAGTAAATTTAAATACTTATATTAGGATAATAAATTAATTCTTGGAGTATATTCCCTACTATATTATAAAAATTAAACTATTATAATAAAGAAAAACTTGCCTTTTAAAAGGCATACTAAATTTTTATGGAAAATTGCATGTATAAAAGATATATACCTTAAAAATTAAACTAGCTTAGGTAACAGCTATAAAAAAAAAGCTTTTAAAATTATTTAATTATACTTTTATAATTCACTTTGGTTAATATATTATTTGCCGTGTTAAGATTTTTATATTAATATAAATACTTATAAAAAATGTATTGGTGTTATGGTTTTTTATATTAAAAAAAATCCTAAAATTAATTTAAAAAAGCCTTTATTACCTGTAAATATAAAACCTATCTTATTTTTTAATTATATAGTTTTAAAAGTAAAAAATAATTACTAGCCTACAAAGTTAGAAGTTTTAGGGCTAATATAAGTAATTAAAAAACTATATTATATAATAAAATCCTGCTAAAAAATAGTCTTAGTTTACATAAATTATACTAGTACTTTAAAAATTATAAAATAAAAAATACTAGTTACTAAATTTTTAAAAAAGCTTAATTTAAAATTAGTACAAGCTTTAATCTTTTTATAATAGTTTAAACTTTAGATTCTTTATAAACTAGGAAAGATAAACATAGTACCTAATACTTTATTTTAACTTTTTTTTTATATTAAAAATAATGCGGAAGACATGAAACACTCCTTAAATATTTTTTATATATAAATTATTTTAATAGTATAGTATTTTAAAAACTTTAAATAAAAGCTTTTGCAGGGCTATATTAATAATTAATAATAAAAAAAAATAAAAAAAGTTTTTAAAGCTAACTATATATTAAATTGTCCTGTTACTTTGCCTTATTAAATAAATAAAAATAGTTTTATTTATTTAGTGCTTTATAAAATATTATTCTTTATAAAAATACTTTATATTTTACTAGTATTAAAACAAGAGATTATGTGTATGGTATATAATAATAAAAATTATTTAGGTGTTTATTATATAATAAAAAATTTAATAATTATATTTTTTTACTTAAAGTTAAAGCAAGTCCAACTTTATATTACTAATTATTTATTATATTTATAATACTAAAAGAAAAATTATAAGCCTTATAGTAGTTTATAATTATTACTTTTACTAAATATTTTTTTTATATAATGGCTATTAATATTATTATAGTATTATTAATAGTATAAAATAAATTAAATATAATACTTATTTGCACCTGCTATTATATAAAATAATTAATAATTTTACTTGGTAAAAATAACTAAAAGGCGTATAATTAGGCTACAGCACTTTTATTAAAATAGGTTATAGTTAATTAAAAACTTTTAATAATAATAATTAGTAATAAAAACTTAAAATTTATAGGTAAACTTTAGCAAGTATTATTTACTAAGCTAAAAGTAAAACTTTACTTTATAACAGCGTGGCACGCTTAGGTAAATAAATAAAATAAAAGGTTAAATTAAATTATAAAGGTTTTTTTATACTATGCTATTGCAAGCTTAAAGTACTTAAATAAATAAATAAAAGCTTTATTATATTTATAAGTAACTTTAAATACCTATACTAATACTTTAATAAAATATTCCCTTTATAAACTTATATATAGCATAAAGATTTAAACTATTTTATTATTAATATTTATAACTTATAATATAAAAACCTTATTAAAAAACTTTAAATATTATAAAGATGCAGCTGCTGCACTTAAACTTGTATAAATAATTATAAAATATTATTATAATAAAACCCATGTTTTTATATTATTTAAACTAGGTAACCTTATTTACTTATACTTATATAAAAAATATAAAGTGCAAGTAGTATTAAATAAAAAGCTTTTATTATAGTATGTAGGTTTTTTTAAAGTATTAAAAAAAGTAGGCCCTTTAGCCTATTATTTAAACTTTTTTTTAAACTAGCGCCTTTATTTAATAGTTTTAATTATATATTTAAATAAATATTTAAAATTTAATTTTTATAATTATATAAATATTAAGCCAGGCCTAAAACCTATTAAAAAAATATAATAAAGTTTTAATTATATAAAATTAAGAAACTACTTACAAAGAAATAAACACTAAATAAACTTAAATACTTAGTTAAGTGGTTAGGTTAGTTTAAATACTAAAATACCTGGTATTATAAATCCCTACTTTAAAACATAAAAGAGATAATAAACTAATATAAAAAAAATTATTTTAATAATACTAGCCTATAGATTAATAAACACAAGCATACTAAATATTAGGAAACCCTTAATACCAAAGCTACCATGCGCCAGGAAGTTTTAAAAAAAGGTTATAAACGCCCTTGCAAAAATACTTAACACACGAAGTATTTTTCCCATTTTTTATTTATAACCTTATAATACCAACCTTTTAAAAAAACATTTTTGCTATCTTCCTATTTATTAACTACCCTGCTATTATAATTACCCCTAAGTTTTACTGTGGTTTTAGATTCGTGCATAGCTATAATTATATTACATTTTTTAAAGGTTACCTTACTGTTATATTACCCCTCTTTTACCTTTTTTATAATTTTTTATCACTTTATCACTTCCTTCTTTTATATCTTTAATTACTTTTTAATTTATAATTCTTTTATATCTTAACCCTTTTACTAGTATTCTGTAACTTTTATAATAGCTTTAAAATAAAAATATAACTTTGTTAGAGGCGCCACTACAGGCCTGGAGTTAAAAATTAAAAACTTAAAAAAGTAAATTAAGATTTTTTAGGCTAAGAAAACATCCCATGTAATAAGTAAAATAATAAAAATAAAAATTATTTAATAACTAAAAGCTAAAGTTACTAAACTTTATATTTATAATAAAAAATTAAAAATAACTTAAAGTAAATTACTGGCAAACAAACTTTTTTAAGCAAACTAGGCTAAAAAAATAAGGTATAAAAACATGCTTGGTTTAAAACCAGCCCCTTAAATAATAATTTTTATTTATAATAATAAAATTAAAAAAGTAACTAATTGCCCTAGAAAAAACTAATAAAAATATTTTATTATTATTAATAATAAATACTTTTATAATAAACTTAATAACATACTCTAGTTAAAATAAATATTTTTATATGTGTATTTAAAATATTAGACGTTTATTAATAATAATACTTAATTTTTAATAAATTTCCTGCCAAAATAACCTGTGTTAAACCTTAAAAAAGTAAAAAAAAAAAGCTAAAAGTTTTTATTAATATGTTAAATAATAAAACTTTACTTATATATAAAATTTCTAGCATAAACCTAAAAAAAAATATATAGTATTTATTAAAGCCTTTATAGCCTTAATTAAAATATAATAAAAAAAAGTTTTTTATTATTATAACTAATAACTAAATACTTATATTACTAAATAATATTACTTAGTACCTTAAAGTTAAATAGCACGTAACTTTTAAATAATTACTTTATAACTATTTAAAATCCTTGGCTAAAAATATACTTAAAGCCTATTTAAAAAATATTTTTACCTAAAAATATAAAATAAAACTAGTATAAAAAAAGTGGGTAGTAAATTATAAATAATAAAAATTTTTACTTATTAAAAAACTTGTTAAAAACCTAGAAACTTATTAACCTAATAAAATTATAATATAAATAATTAATACTTTTAAATTTACAAACCTTATTATTAATAGCTTGGAGCTTATTATTAATATAGTTTATGCTTTTATTATTATAAATAAAGCTATTTAAAAATTACAAGAAAAACTTGCTATTAAAATTAAGAAAAAAAATGCTTAGGAGCTATTAAATTATTTAAGTACTTTTAATAATAAAAAAATAGTATATTAATAAGTAAAATTACTAAATTTTATACACCTAGTCTTAAAACATTTATGCAAGAAGTTTTTTACCTAGTTAATAAAAGTATATAATAATAATACCACTATATTATTTTTTAAAAATAATCTAGTTAAGAACCACAAGCTTGTTAATAAGTTTATAAATAAATTAAGCTTTTTTTAAGGAGACATTAAGTCGCAAGAGTAATAAAAGCAAAGTAATTAATGCTTATTTATGCAAAGTTTTCTTATATATTATTAAAGCAAAGTAATTAGTCCTTATTTATGCAAAGTTTTTTTATATATTATTTTTATTACTTTGTTATAAATTTTTTATTTTTTTATTTATATGACCAGGCGACACTTTATTTATGCTAATGTTTTTTAACTAATATATTTTATATGATTATTAAGGACTTTTCTAGCTATTTTATCTTTTTTCTATAACTTTAACTAAAGTTATAAAGTTAGGGGGGACTATTATAGTTAATAGCTAATGCCACCCCATGTGACCTAGCTTAGTTACATAAATAGGAGATAGTTAGCCCCTGCGCCATCCTTAGATAATTATTAAGCATCTTCTTTAGTTATATGACTTTCTTTCAGGTGTCGCCTGTCCGCTATCACAACATATATTAGCTTTATATAACCTTAATTTTAAATAACCCCTAGTATTTACTAGGCCAGGAATTAAGCCTAAATTAATATTTTAACCTTTTTAATATTATAACCTAAATATTATATTAATTTAATTATTAAAAAAGCTAGTATTTTATATTTAAAGCCTAAAAAATATTACTTACCCCCTAAGCTATTTTTAAAATACTTTTATAGCTAGTATACCTTAGGCTTAAAAAACTTTTAAAAGCACTATTTTAAAAAGTAGTATAAAAATAAAAAGTATTAATTATAATAATAATACTAATTAATTATAGCTAGGCACCTTTTTTATAGCACCCTTTACTTATAAGCCTTTTTTAAGCTTTTTTTTAAGCCCTTTTTTTAACCCTTTTTTACGTGTTTTTTCTTTTTTATTCCCAAGTTAATTATACTATTTAATTTTTAATATAATATTAAAAACTTGCTAAATTTAGCCATGGCACTATTACTTAAAAATTACTAAGTTTTTAGGTATATAATACTAGCTATTTAAAAATTATAAATTAATTTAATATTTAATATTATATATTTATTAAAAAAGGCTAGGGCTTATTTTAATTTAGTTTAACCTTTTATTTTTTAATTAGTAATTTTAAAAATATACCTATATATTAAAAAGGGGATTTATTAATAGTTAATATATTTTAATATTTTTATTATTTTAATTATTATTAACCTTAATACTAGTTTCTCCGCACCTAAAATATATATTTATAATATATATAACTTTTTTAATTAACTTAACCTTAATATTACTAGCTTATATAATACCTTTTTTTTAGCTAATAGCTTATACCCTAACACTAAATATATTATTATTAAAAACTTTAATATTTATAATTTTTTTTAAAGCAGGCCTAGCTACTAGTTTTAATATACTAGCTAAAAACTTTACTTATTAATTAAAACTTACTTTTTTTATATAATTATACCTAGGGGGCTTATTACCCGCCTATTTTAGTTAAAAAATATTTTAACTATTTTTATAAACCTTATTAATATTATTAATATTTTTTTTAATACCACCCTAAATTTTTTTTTTTAGCTACTAGCCTTATTTTACTAAAATAAATAAATTTAAAGGCCTAGTTTATTAATAATTTTTATTTTTACTATTTTTTATTTATATAAACTAGGCCCCTTAAAATAACTTTTATTTATTTAAATATTTATATTTTTAATTTAAATAATAAAGGGGCTAAAAGGTATATAAAAAAGGTAATTTTAAAGCTTGTTATAGCATGCTTTATTAATAATTTTATTATTAAGCTTTTAGTATTAAAATATTTTAATATTAATAAATTTAATATTAAACTTAACCCTAAAAAACCCAAGGTGCTAGGCTTTATAATTAATTTATATTTAATTTTATAAGGCCTTAAAAACCAGGCTTGCTAAATTTAAATTACTAGTATTTTAAAAATTTTTAATTACCTTTTTATTAAAGTTAAATTTAATTTTAATCTTACTATTAACTAGCTACCACCACGGTAAAACTAAAAAATAATAAATATTATTAAATTTTATAAATTATTATTTTTTTTACTATTAATATTATTAAACTTATTTATTAATATTAATACTACCATGGCTGCTATTATTAAAGCTATATTAAATATTATTAATATTATAGTATTATAATCTTACCTTATTAAAAAATTATGCCTAGGGTTTACCTTAAAGTATTATTAATTATAAAAAATTATTTATTAAGCCTGCTACCGGGCTTAGTAAAGGGCTTAATAAAAGGCTTAATACCTAGTAAAAAAATAAAGGTTTATAATAAGGTAAAGGTATAAAAAATAAGGGTGCCTAAAAATAAAAAAAATATATTTATTAGGGTATTTAAGGCTAAAAAAGCTAGGCATGTTTTTTAGTTATATTATATTAAAATATTTAAAATTAAAAAGGCTAAATATATTTTTTAATTATATTATATTATTATAACTTATAAATATAATTTACTTAGTTTAAGGTTAATATATTTAATAAGCTTAATACTTATTATTTTTTTATTAAATATTACTTATAGCACGTGTATAAGCTATACTATTATTAAAAATATTATTATTTTACTTTTTTATTTAAAAATAAAAAAAAACTTTAGCTTATTTTTATAAGTAATATTAACTTTTATTTAATATATAATATAATTTAAGTACTTTTTTAACTAGGCTTTATATTTTTTTAATAATTAATATACTTAAATTAGTTTTTTTACTTTTAAATAAAATATTAATTAAAAGTATAAGGGTTAGTATATTACTAGTAATAAATAAAAAAAATATAAATATATTAAATATATTTATATTATAAGTATATATAGTATTATATAACCTAGGCTTTTTATAAAAAAAGCTTAGCTTAAAAAGGCTTATTTTTAAATATAATAAGGCCTTTAATTATATAATTAATATTTTTTAAATAATAAAAAGTAATAAGTAAAAAGCTTTTTTTTTAATTAAGCTTTTAATTATAAGCTATATTATATATAAAACCTATGTTTTAAAAATTATAATATAATTAATATTTAAAAAGTTTTACTTAGCCTTTTTACTTTTTAATATTTAAATAAAAAACCAGGCCCTTAGCACGCGGTAAATAAAAATAATATATTAAATATTAATAATTAATACCTTAATATTACTTTTTAATTTTAAAAGCTATTACTTTAAGTTATATATTAAGTATTTTTAATTTATAAACCTAGTTAAATAAATATTAAAATCCCTGCTAAAAAAATATAAATTATTATTATTTTAATTTTTAGTAGTACGCTACTAAAAGCTTTTTAAATAAATAATTAAATTATTTTAAAGTGTTTACCCTTATAAAAAGCTTTTTTTTAATATATATAAATTTATTTTTTATTTTAAGTTAACCTAAGGCTAAATTTTTTTTAAGCATAATAATAATATTACCTAGTATATTAAAGGCTTATTTAACCTATTTTTAAAGCCTTATATTTAAAATTATTATAAATAAAGTTATTAAAAAAAAGGTATTAAAATAAATATTTTTAAAAGTATAGCTTTAAATATAGCTATAGCTTATTATATTTAACTTTAATTAAAAATAATTTTTTGTCGGACGCCCGGAGGGCCGGCGCCCGGGACGCGCCTATCCTGATTAGGACTAGCGCAGCACGTGATAGTTAAGGTTTTCTTATGACTTGCTACTTGCTACATATAAATAATTTAAAGGTTTACTATAAGTAATGCTATTAGCTAGTTATTAGGTTATAAGCCTTTAAACTTTTTTAACCGCTTTAAAATATTATTTAAAATTTTTTTAAGTACCTTTATAAGCTTTAAAGCTTGTAATAAGCGCTATTATATACTTTTTTTACCTTTTTAAAGCGCGATTTTTAATACTTACTATTTATAAATTAATAAAACTGTAACTTTTTAATTAATTAAAACTTAATATTTAATATAGCTAAGCCTTAATAAGTTATTTTTAATATAAAAACCCCTAATCCCGCTACAGGGACGTCTTAATAAGTAACTTAGCTAATAAACCCCCCTAATTTTTTACTTAAATAAGCATACTATAAGCACCACCCGCTTTTAATAATAGTTTTTATTATTATATACCTGCTTGGAATTAAGCTCACGGGCCAAACTAATTATAATAAGTAATTTAATTAAATAAAAAAATATTTACAAGCCCTATGCCTTTTTTAATTAGTTAATTTTTTACTTTCCCGGCCTTTTAAAAACAAGATATACTAAAAATACTAAAAAAATTACTTAATACTTATTATTAATTAGCTTATAGGCTAGATTAACTATAAAATTTATGCTAAAATTATTAAATCCCCGTGTTTAATAAAGTATGCTAATAAAATATTTAATATAATTTACTAAATTATTATTAAATAAGGTATACCCTAGATTACCAAGGTAATACTTAATATTATTAATATATACAGGGACTAGTTTTTTATTACTTTTAAATTTATTATAATATTTATAACCACGTGGGATACTACTAAAAACCTATATATTATTATTAAACCTAGTATTATTATGCTATTAATTTTTTAAAAAATTTATAATAATTTTAAAATATAGTTTATACTTTAATAATTATTTTTAATTAATAAGATTTTAAGTAAATATAGCAAAAATAACTTAAAATAACTATATAAAAACACCATAGCTAAAACTAAAATAATTATTTTACTTACCACCGCGGCCCCGCCCTTAAAAAAATAAAAAAAAATACATTTATTATAAAAAACCCTGCACTAAAGCACTTACTAGCCCTTTAAATAATATAAATAAAAAAAAATAGGCTAATTAAATAAAGCAAGGGGATAATAAGATTTATTTTTATAAATATTATAAATATAGCAGCCACTTTTAAAAAAATTATTATTATTTAAACTTTTAACTTTAATCTAATAACTAAATTAAGTTTTTTAAAGTATAGGCACTATGCCTAAATAAAACTAGTGTAAAGCTATAGGCTATAGCTTTATATAATAATAATAAATTTAATAATTATAACTTTAAATATAATAAATTAAAGCCTAAAATTAATTCTAAATTTTTAGCTATACTTACTTTTATTATAACTACTAAACTAATAAAGTGGCTTATAAATATAGGATTAGCTAAGTTTATTTTTTTTAAATACTTTAACTTTAAAAACTATATAAAATATAGCCTAAATTACTTAAAATACTTATATAAAACATTTAGTAAAATAATTAAACATGCTAAAGGTTATAAAATATTAATTATTATTATAAAGGGTGTAAATAGTGTATATAAAAAAATTAAGGTTTATAAATATCACGCGCCTAAGGCTTTAATTTACTTATTATTTATTAAAAGGCTAAAAAAAATACTTAGCATATAATATTATAAAGGAAATAATACTTTTATTAGCCTAAATAAATTTATTATAGGGTAAGCTTATACATGCTATAGTATTTTTTTTTTAAAGTTTATATTTAAATAGTATTTTTAATTAGCTATAATTAATATAAATTTATTTTACAAGCACCTTAACTATATAGGCATCCCTAGACTTCACGCCATAGCCTAGGTAAAAGGCCTTAATATAAATATTATTAATTAATTAAACTACTCCGCTTGCCTTAAAACTAAATTTTATAAAATATTATTTTAGCCTGTCCCGCGGGAAGTAGATCTAGGAAAATTATAGTATATAAATATATAACCTATTTAATTAACTAAAATTAGTAGTTTTAATTATTACCTTATAATTATTAATAACACTACTTAATTAGCCGCGGTATACTATATTAAAAAAAAAAAAAAGTATTTTAATAACTAATATTATATTAAAAACACCACAAGTGCCTTACAGGATAATATATCTATATTATTAAAATAAATAATAATAAAAAAATTTTTAAGTATAAGGCCTGGGCTAAGCTAAAGGGTTTAATATTTTAATTTTTTTTATTAAAAACTTTAAAGTTTAATAAAATTTTAAAATAATATACCTAGTATATTAATATAATAGCCCAAGCTATAAAAATTAATACTAGTTTATTAAAAAAAGTATGGCCTAAAATAATTAAAGCCGTTATTAAAACCTTAAATTAATTATTTATTACTAAGAATTTTTATAATAAGTTACCCCTATAGCTATAGCGTGAATATTACTAAATTAATAACTTAATACCCTGCCTTAATAACTTTTATACTTATGGCTATAAATTATATATTCACATGCTAATTAAAAATTATAAATAATTTTATAAGCTTACTATAAGAGCTTTAATTAGCTATTTAGTTAAATATAAAAAAAATAATAACAAGATTTTTTAAGTATAGGTTTTAGGGAAGCGGGTTTACTACTTAAAGCATGTTTTATTTAATAAATTAAAGTTTTATAAAAATAATTACCTACTTAATATTATATTTATAAAAGGTGCCCTGTCTTAACCTAATAAATTAGTGCTAGGGGCTATTATATATAACACTAAATTTAATAATATACCTATTTTTAAGTTAATTTTAATAATCCAGGCGCCTAAAATATTAATTACTAGCTAAATTTAAACTATATTCCTAACTTTATAATACTAACTAACTTTAGTATTATGTAGTAATATTAAATTAAAGTTACTTATTTTATTAATACTAAAACACTAGGTTAACTTTATTTTAGTACTAATATAATATTTATATACTAAAAATATAAAAATCCTACCAAGGTAATTAATTAATAATAATAATAATAGCACTAGTATGCTAAGCCTAACCTTATTAAATTATTATAATAACCTTAATTTAGTAATACCACCTTAATTTTTAATAAAAGGTATTAATATTATAATAATACTAGCTTATATATTATTATTAATAAATCCTATTAATTAATTTTAAATATAAATTATACTACTTTTACTAGTAACCTAAGCCCTGCCTACTCCGCGCCCTTAAAAGCTTTAAAATAACCTTAATTCACGGGGATTAGCACTAAATAATATTTAAAATACATGTAAATAAATCTTTAAGGTAAACTACTTTAAACCATATATATTTAATATAAATACTAATATAATATTAAATATACTAACTAATTAAAATTTAGGAATATTAAACTATAAGATACCAAGCTAATTTCCTAATTAACTAAAAGTTTTAATAATAAAGGCCACCCTATATAAAATAAATATAAATACTAATATTCCTAATATAGTAATTATTTTATTAACTAAATACCCTAAACCCTGCATTAACTATGGCTTATTAATTAAAGTAATTAAGCGCGCTAATACCAGAGTTATTAAAATATTTAAAAAAATAGTTTAATATTTACTTACCAGGAGGTTTTAAATATTAGCTAAAGTTAAATTATATATTAATAATATTAAAGTACCTAAATTTTATAAAAAAGCGCGGCAATCTAAGTTTTTTAATTAATAAAAAAAAGTTATATTAATTTATATTAGCATAGTAATTACTATAAACACGTGAAAGCTTATTAAATAGTTAAAAGAGGCTAAAATTATTTCTAGTAAGTAAGTATTCACGCTTAAAAGTAATAAAAATAACTTTATTTTATTATTTAAGGCTTAAATTATCACGTGTGATAACCACTAAGTTACTAAATTAAATTATAATAAAAGCTTTTATTTAGTTATAGCTAATATAGTAATTAAATATATATTAATAGCTATAGCTATTTAAAGGCTTAGCTAATACTAGTTTAATATTATTAACGCCTATTTTAATACAAGAATAACTAATTAAAAAATTTATATATAATAGCCACGCGGCCATGGGATTAATAATAACCTTATATATAAAGTATAAAAAGCCCTATTTAGCCTTTATAACTTTATATACTTATAAAATTAAAAATTTAATTAATTATTACGCGCCAAGGACTTTAAGCTACTTATTAAAAAACCTTATATATATATTTAAAAGTTACCCTACGCGCTAATTATTACCTATATAAATAATAATATTATTACTAGTAAAATAAAGGCTAATATAAATATTATTATTAGCTTTTTATAAGAAATTTATAAACTTAAAGTTAGTAATAAGTTAATTAAATTTTTTAAATTAATAATATCCCGCGACTATAAAAACAGGATAATCTATTTTTTTTAAGTTATATATATAAAATAAATAACTTAATATTTTAGCCTTATTAAGGCTAGGCCAGTAAAAACGCTAATAATAAAAGGGTATATTAAAATTATATAAAAAGTTAATTAATTAAATATTATAAATCTTAATATACCTTTAGTTTTTAATGCCTTTAGCGCTCACGCCTTTACCTAATTAATTAAATTTTTTAACTAACTTAAAAAGACCCGCGTTAACCTTGTATACTTAATTTAATTTTTATAATATTAATAAAAATTTTTAATTATTAATAACATGGTAGTTACCAAGCACGTGATTTACTATATTATAGCTAATTAAAATAATTTAGTACTTGCTAAAACCTATATAAAAAAAATAATTATTTATTTTAATATATTTTATTAAAATTATTTTAATAAAAAGTTTATTAAGGGCTTTATTATATACCTTTATAAGTTTTTTATTATATAAAGTTTAAAAAAATAAGTAGTTATAGCACCTTTATTTATTATAATAAAATTTTTAGTATTTAACAGGGCTATTAAAATAGCCTTATTTATAAAAAAGCTTATTAAGGCGCTTAAAATATAAAATAATAAGCTAATTATAGTATGCTTTAATAATACTAGCGCTATTATTAATATTACTAGTTAAAAAATTTTAGTTACTACACGCTAGTTAGCTAATAAATACTTTTTTATATAAAATATTTATAAATAATACCTTATAAAATTTTACCATGTGCCGGGAGAGAAAAACCCTGTAAATAAAATAATTAAATTATTAAAGGTAACTAAGTTTACTACCTTTTAAAATATAACAAGCCTTAAAAAAGCCCTTTAATTAGCGGATTAAAAGTATAAAAGTTTTATTATTCTTATTTTTAGTAATATTTCCTATTTAAAATATATATATAGCTTTATAGTATAGCCACGCATTATTTAATTAAAGGGTATATTAAATACCCAGAGGGCTAGCGCCCGGGACGCGCCTATTTTAATTAAAACTAGCGTAGCATGTAATAATTAAGTTTTTTTTATAACTTACTGCTTGCTACACATAGATAATCCAGAGGTTTACTATAAGCAACGCTATTAGCTAGTCATTTTTTTTTTTTAAAAAACCCAGGCTATTATATTATTAACTACTTTTATTAATTAATAAATATAAGTTATTAAGGTTTTATAATTAAGGTATTTATATATATAAGTAAGAACCTTTTAGTAATATTTATATAATAAGTAAAAAAGCTTAAATATTATATTAATATTAGGTATAGTATATACTAGCCACTAAGTAATAATTTAAAATATTATAAAATAATAATTATAAAAAAAAGTTTAAAATATAATAATAAACTTAATAAAAAGTTAATTATAATTAAGTAATAATATTTTAATAGGCTACTTTTAATTATATAGCTATAATAAGTTAGGGCTTTAATCCTATAATAAAAAGTATTATTTTTAATTATAATTTATTAAGGTAGTATTATTATAATATTATTATTAAGGGTAGGTAGGGCTAGGGTATAACTAAAGGTAATATATTTTATTTAAGTATATTATTTTATTTAATAATAAAATATAATATAATAATTATAATAACATGTTATAAAAACATGTTTTAATATTAAAAAACCTATTATATAATATAATAAGGTTATATTTAAACTTTATAGGTATAAAAATACTTTAAGGGCTAGGTATAAAATATAAAAAAAATATATTATTATATTTTTAATAGCAGGTTATTATATAATTACTATAATAATATATTATTAATTATATTTTAGTATTAAAAGGCTTATTATATAATATATTAAGAGTATACTTTAGGCTTTATAATTATAAAAATACTTAAAAAAATTATACTAAAAAATAGCTATAGCTAAGTATAAGGCGTGTTTAGCATGTTATAAGGGTATAAAAAAGGTGTTTAAAAATACACGCGCCCCTTATTAAAATATTTTTAAGATATAAAACTAGTAATTTAAGGTATAAAATAAAAAAAAATAAAAAAAATACTTAAAGGC
>NW_020797907.1:5188-51593 GCF_003369625.1 Aspergillus mulundensis | reverse complement strand
CTTTTAAAACCCTTACTTTTAAAACCCTAGCTTTTAAAATCCTAGCTTTTAAAACCCTAGTTTTTAAGACCCTAGCTTTTAAAACCTTAGCTTTTAAATTTTTAATTTTTAAAATTATAGCTTTTTAAATAATAACTATTAAAATTTTAGCTTTATAAATACTTATTTATAATAGGTTTTTTTAAAAAAGGCTTTATTAAAATTATTTAATAAATTAATATATTTCTTAGCTAGTATTTTTTTAAGTTAATATTTATTATTAAAAACTTTTTAAAACTTAATTTAGCTATAGCAGCGCGTAAAAATAAAATATATTAAGTTATAATTAATAAACTTTTTATAAAATTATTTATAAGTAAACCTTTATTTAATAAAAAATAAATAAGCTTTTTAAAGCCCTTAATAATTAATATATTAAATACTTAATATTAAATAAGTAAAATATAGGTAAATATTATATTTAAAAGTAATAATAAAAATATAGGCTTAATTAAAAAAAATAAAAAATTAATAAAAATAGTAGTAGCTAAGTAAAAGTTAGTTAAAGTAATTTTTTTTAAAAAGTAATTACTAAGTATTAATTTTAAAAAGTAAAATATAAATAAGTTATATTAATAATATTAAATAATTATTAAAATATTAAAAAAGTTTTTATTTAATATTAATTAAAAAGTGCTTTTTAAAATATTTAATAACTTAATAAAATTAAGGCAAGGCTAAAACCTAGTTATATATATTAAGGGCCTTGGTATAAAAATTACCATTATAAATATAATTAAAAATAAATTTATATATATTATTAAACCCTAGGAGTAAAATAAACATAACCTAAATTTAATTATTAACTTATAAATAATTAAGCTAAACCTTTTTTTTAATTACTTTTATTATTAAATTTATTTAAATAAAAATAAAAACCTTAAGTTAAATTAATAATTTAAATTTTTAATAAAAAAATTATACTAAGGCTTGCAAGGTAATTAAGCTAAATAATTTATAAAAATTTAAGCTAAAAAAAATAAAAAACAATATTAAGTTTAAATTTTAGTAACCTATTAATATACACGTAATATTAAAGTTTTATAAAAATTTAAATTTAAAAAACTACTTTTTAATTAATTTAGTAGGCCTGGGTAAAACTTAAACTATAAAAGGTTTTATATATTTAATAAGTAGCTTTTTAAAAAAGGCTTTTTTAAAAAAAATTTAATAAGTAACATGCTAATAATATATATAATATATTTATTATATATAATTTTATAAACATATAACTTTATAAAGTGCCTTTAACTTTTAAAAGGGGCTTAATTATGTATTAGTTATTTTAAATAGTTTTAGCTTATTCCCGCCTGGTAGTAAATAAAGTTAATTAATTAAGTATTTATAAAAGTTTTATTTACTGCTATAATATATAATAGCACTATTTTTTAATAATTAAGGCCTTTAGTTATTTAATATAACTTATATTTTTTATATATTATTTTTTTAATATTTTATAAGTTATAATCTTGTCTAATTCCTGGCCTTTATTTTTACTATATATTTTTTTTTAAGTAACTAACTTTTAAACTATAACCTAGTTACCTATAAAAGCTTAATTTACTTAGTTAAATTTTTTTAAATACCTTACTTTTTTTTTTAAAACTTAAACCTTGCCCTTTTGCCTTTTTAACCTATTAAAAATATTATATATTAAAAACATGTTATTTATTTACCTTAACACGTTTTAAACACGTAATATTACTTTTAAATACTAGCACCTTTTTTAGCTAGGCTTTTAAAATACTAGGTTAAAAGCTATACCTTTTTAGCGCTTTTTTTTAAAATTAAAATTTTATTATTTTTTTTTTATTTTTTTCCTAAAATTTAATATTTTAAATTTACTTTTTATTTAATGCTAGTTTTTTAATAATACTATTTTTAAACTATTAAGTAGCAGAGATTACTAAATTCTTAAAAACTAAATATAAAAATATAAAAGTATTTTTTAAAACTTTGCTACTATGCCTATAATTTTTAGTAAAAAATATTTTATAGCAAAAGCTTAAGCTTTACTAATTATAAAAAAAATTTAATTAAGGTTTTATTTAGTTTTATTATTAAATAATAAATATAAGTAGTAAAAATTAATAAAATCCCCCTTTTTTAATATCTAGTTACTAGGTAAAATATTTTTTTTAAAGTAGTAGTTTATTAATTCTAGGAAAATTTAAATTACCTAAAAAAAATAAAAATTATTTAAACTAAATAATTTGGCTAGTAGCTAAAAGAAACCTAAATTAATAACTATATTAAAGTATATTTAGCCTATTTTACTTTTTAAACCTGTTTACTAACTAAAGCTTAATTTTTTAAAATATTTTATAAATTACCCCTTTACTTAATTAACCTTACCTTTAAAACTTATTTATTAACTAGAACCTTTAAAACCTATTTAATAATAAAAACTTAATTTTTTAAAATATTTTACTTATTTTTTAGCTTAAAATATTTTATTTACTTTTTTTAGCTTACTTAACCCTATTATAATACTAGTGCCTACCCCTTAAATTTTAAGTTTGCTTATTAAAGTTAAACTAGATAATTTTAAGATTAGGTAATCCGCTTTACTTATTAAAAACTTTACTTAAATAAGAACTTAAAAAAAACACGCCATATACTAATAAAAAACTTAAAAAAGATTTATAATTTTAAAGGCTAGTATTAAAAAGTTATAATAAAATAAAATTAATATTAAAAAGCTATAATAAAATAAAAAACTAAAATATAATTATTTTATATAAAATAATTTTTTTAAGTACTCTGCTAGCTTTAGGCTAATTTTACTTAATAAAAATTTTTATTTTTTTTAAGTAATTTTAAAGCTTTTTTTACCTTATTATTAATTTTAAAAATTTAATAAACCGCTTTAAAAGGTAGTAAAATAAAAAATAATAAGTAAATTTTTTTAATAAAAGGGCTTGCTTTAAAAGCTATTAATTTTTAATTATTTATTTATAATAAAATATTATTACTAGGTATTACTATAATATATTATTTATTATTATTATTAATAAATAAACTATAAAAACACCCAGGGCTATTTTTACTTACTTTTTTAAGGGCTTAAGCTATAATATTATATAAAATAATAGTATTAACTTTAGCTATTACTTAAAAATTATAGTATATAATATTATTATTTACTAGCCTTACTTATAAGTAGCTAGTATAAGTAGTAACTAAAGTTTTAAGAAATTTTTTATTACTAGCCTAGTATGTAGCTTAATTACTAGTAAATATTTTTTAACTTATATAAAGCACCCTGCTACCTTTTTTATTAAAAACTTTTATAATTTAACCACTTTATTAATTAAACTTTTAATAAATAAATTTATTATAACAAGCAGCTTAATTAGCTAACTAATTTTAATATATAATATTTTTTTAATACTTATAAAATACCTAAGTATTTTACTAGTAAATATTATAGTATTAGAATATTTAAGCTTTACTTATTTAGGAAAATCTTTTATAATAATAACATGCTTTAATTAACTATAGCTAGTTAAAAAGTAATATTTTAGGTTTTTATTTTTAAGCGCCCTAATATCAATAAGCTTATTTTTAATATTTTTTACTTATTCTTGCTAAAGCTTAGCAAGCTTATTTTTAATATTATTTATTTATTTTTATAAAGGCTTATCTTATACTACCTGCTCCTGCTATTTTATAATAATAATAAGTAGCTTATCTTATATATTATTAGTAAGTAGCTTATTTATACCTAGTGCCTGGAGTATATAAAAATAATAATTACTTTATTAAAGCTAGTAATATTAGCTATTTTAAACTAAATATAATTTTTAGTAATAATTTTAAAAAAAAATAATAAGATTATTTATATAAATATATATTTATTTTATAATTACTTGCATGTGGCCTTTTAAACACAGGATATAGTTAAAATTTTTATAATATTTAATAGTTATTTTAGGGGTAAAGCAGCAACTTAGTAAAATAATAAAATTAATATAATAATAAAAATTAGGCTTATTTACTTTAATAATATTAAGGCTTAATATAAAATCCTAACTTACTATTTTCAATACTTTTTAAACTAATTTTCTTAAATACTAGAGAATATAAAGTTTATTATTTTCAATATATAAGCTAATAAATCCCTATTTACTTATATTAATAATATTATAGGATTATTCTAGTAATATAATAATTATAGCCTTTATAATTAAATTTATATAGCTTAGCGCTATTTTAATATTATTTTAAAAAAATTAATAAATAAGCCTTATTTTTAAATAATAATTACCAAGTTTATAAATACCCTAGTGCGTAAGTAATTTAATTAGCATAATAAATTTACTTTATTTAAAGTAATAGTATCCTATAATAAATAAAACCATGTATATAACCCTAAAAATAGTAAGTATTATAATAATTATTATAATAATACACGTGTTATGTGTTAGAACTACCCTATAGCTAAAAAAATTACTAATAATAACTAAAAGTTCTAGTAAAAGAATAACTTAAAAAACCATAAAAAAAGTCTAGTATTTTAATAATAATAAAATAAATATTTTAATTAATTTATCCGCCCGAGAAACTATAAAAAAGACCATAAATATAAAAAGGATTATAAATATAATAATAAGAATTTTAAAGGCCGCGGCTGGCGCCTTAAATATATATAATTATATTATAAAAAAAAAGTAAATTTAAAAATAATAGTTTAAAATATAATTTAAAAAAGGAAAATAATACTAACCATGCTAATAATTATATTAAAAAAAAGATTTAATATTATATTTATAAAACCTAGTTTCCCTTGTTAAACAAGTTACATGTATATATTTATAATAAATATAATTATATTTTTATTTATTTTATTAAGCTAATTTTTTACCTAGTAGTTAAGTTTACACTTAAAATAGCTATACTAGTTTTAAATAATTTAAAATTTTATAATAAAATATATATATAAATTTAGTATATACTAAGCACAAGAGAATAACTAGTATTAATATGCCTAAATATAAAATTAATAATTACCTTAATTAATAAGGGCTTTTTAAATAAGCACTACCTTAAGGCTAATATTAAATATTATTAGCTAATACCTATCCACGGGATTAAAAATAAAGTTATAAGTAATATTTATATTATATTAATACTATATATTTTTATTAAAATTAAAAATAAAAATATATTAGTAATAATAAAATATAAAGTATATTTAATAAAGGCCCTATAACTTAATATACTATTAAAAATTAATATAATCACGCTATATAAAATAGTAATTAACTTTATTAAAAAAACCTTAATAATAGCTACTTATAAAAATATTATATTATGCTTTATAATTTTTTTAAAAAAATATTATTATAAATAGCCAAGGCCTATTTTTATAAAAAAAAATAATTATATTAGCTTACTTTTTACTAGTAATTTTAATAAGGCTAAAAAACCTTTTATTAAAAAATAAAAACTATATTTTTAATCCCAAGTAATAAAAGAAAATATTACTATTTACTTATATAATAAATACCTTTTTTATATATATACTAGTAGTAAATTTTTTAAAAGTACTTATTATACTTTAGCACCATGCTTATTTAAAATAATTATTAAAAATAAATAAAGCCAAGGTTTTTATAATTAAAAATACTATTTTAGCAAAGCTTGTGGTAATTTTATTTAAATTAACTAAAAAATATATAAAAAAACTCCTAAAAAGTATATAAAATAAGCAAGGCTATTTTATAATAATAAAAAATATAAAATTATAAAAGGTTTTATTTAATAGTATTATAATTTATAAAAAAAAATAAAATTAATTAATATTTTAAAAATATTATAAACTACTACCTAAAGATATAAAAAAAATTATTTTATATAAATTTTTTAAAAGCTTTAAATAAAAATTAAAATAAAGTATAACTAGCATGCTTTAATTAAAGGCCAAGCCTGTATTTACCCGCTAGGGTAAAAAAACTAAAAAAAGGTTAATAAAGTATTTAACAAGCTATATAAAAAAATATGCTAGGTAAAATTATTTACCCCTTTTAATATCCTAGTTTTTATAATATATTAAATAACTAATAAAAATAGTATTAAAAAATAAAAAGCCTAACTAGTATTAAATATATATATATTAAATATTTAAATAATTTATAATATTTATTTAAGCTTAATAATAGTTAATATAATTATATAACTTTAAAAATATTAATTTATTTTAATTTTTAATATAATATTATTTTTTTACTAATAGTAAGTGTATTTAAATAATTAATAATACTTAAAAATAATATTTTATAAAGGCTAAGAATAACTACTAATTTACCTAATAAAATTTATAAATTTAATTATATATATAGTAAATAATAAACCTGCTATTTTAAAAATATAAAAAATTTTATAAAACTTATATAAATAATAACATGGTTTACTTGCAGGATTTTAAAAGGTATAAAAATTAATTAAATATAATATTATACTAGTATAATAATTTATATATTAGCCTAAACTTTAAAAAAGTATTTATTAATTTTTTTAATAACTTTTCTAAAATAACAGGTTTTTACTTTTAGCTTAATAATAATAAAAAACTATTTAAAAATATTAAAAAAATTAAAATTCCCTAAAATGCTTATAAATTTATTAACCTACTTAAAAATAATTAATTATTTTAAATTTTATATCCCCTAGTGTATGGCTAAGAAGGCTTTTTTATAAGTTAAAAAATTACTTTATTTAAAAAAATTTTACTTAAAAAAATATAGCTAGGACAAAATTTAGTAATAACTAGTTAATTTAAAAATTAATTATTAAAAAACTTAAAGTATTTTAAACCCTATAAAAAAAATAAATATTTATAATATTAATTTATTATAACCTAAATAAATAGCTAGGTATTAATTCTAACTTTTTAAAAAAAAGGCATAAAAAATTAGCTTTTTATTTAAAATATAATAATATTAAAAGTATATTATATAAGCTAAATTATAACCCTATAGTATATAAACCTTTAAAAGTTAAAATAATATAGCCTATTTTATTTTTTAAAAAAGTTTTATATAATATAAAAACATGGTACTAGCTTATAAAACTAAAATTATTTAATATTATATAAATAGTTAGGAAAACATGGCACCTAATTAAAGTGTTAAAATTAAAAATATTTTTTTAAATTAATTACTTTTTTAATATAAATATTACCTAGTAAAAATTACTTTATATATTTAGCTTAATAAAAGCTAATTTTTACTTAATACTTATTTTAATATACCTTTAATAATTTAATATTTAATAATTTTATAAGCCTGGGAAAATATATATTATTTTAAATATACTTTTTTACTTATTTTTTTTATATAAAGCAGGCTAAAAAATTTACTAGTAACTATTTTTTATATAAAAACTTTGCTAAAATAGTTATAGCCTTTAAACTATTAAAAAAATTTATAAAAAAACTTAAAGGGGTATATAAAAAAAATAAATTTTTAATTTAAATTTTTAAAATTATTAAAAAAAAACTTATAAAAATTAATTAAGGTTTCCTTATTTTATAAGCTATGTAATAAAATTTTATACTTTATACTAAAAAAATACTTAGTAATTTTTAAGTTATTAATAAAAAAAATAATTAAGCTAGTATATAATTAGCGTGAATATTTAAAAGTTAATAGTATAATTTTAAATATAAAAGGCTTAACCTTTTAAACTAAAAAAAGGACTAAATCCTATATATAATATTATATTAAATATTATAAAAAAAGTATATAATATTATAAGCCTTATAAAGCGCTTACTTTAATTTTATTTTTATTAATATTTTTTTATATAATAATAATAAATATTATACTAGCCTTGTTAAAAATAGGTTAGTATAATACTTTAATAAATATAACTTATAAATTTACTAAGTATATAATAATAATCCCTAGTAAAAATATTTACTTAATAAAAAACTAATTTAATACTTTATTAAAACGCCTAGCGCTAGGTAACTAAAAATTACTAATAATAATTATTTTAAATAAAAATTTTAAATTTTTAGTGGATTTATAGCGCGAGATTTTTAAAAAATTAAAAGTAAAAAATAGGTATTTAATTACTTATTATACCTAGTATAATAGCTAGTTAAAATAAATAAATTAAAAAATTTAAATATATTTATATTACATAATTATAAGCTTAAAAAGTATAAAAAACTAGTTATAAGTATTACCCTAAATATAGGTATTATTTAATACTTATAAAAACTTATTAACCTATAAATTTTTATATAAGCTTATATATAAAATAAAACTATAAGTAATATTATTTTTAAGGCTAAAGTAAAATTTAAATTTACTAATATAAACTTTTACTATATAAAAAAGGTATAAAAAGCTTTAAAATTAGTATAGCTTTTTATAAAGTATTATTTTAATAAGTAGCACAAGCTAATTAACTTTTAAAAAAAATAAAAAAATAATACTATACCCATATTAAGGTTATAAAGTAAAGGCTATTTTAAAAAAAAAATTAAAAAATTAATACACGGGCTTTTTTAAAGTACTAGTAAAGGTAAACTTACTTGCTTATAAGCTAAATTTCCCTTTAAAATAATAAATTTATTTAGTAATTAATATTATATATTTTAAAAAAATAAAGCAAGATAATAATTTCTTTAGCTAAATAACTAATAATTTTAAATTAGTAAAAACTAAAAAAATAACATGTAATTATTATACAAGATTAATTATTTAATTAATAAAAGGCTAAATAAAAATAATAATTATAAATACCTTATAAGGTAAGAAAACTATATTAACATAAAATTTTTTTAATATTTAAAATAATACCTAAAAAACGCTTAGAATCTAGTAAACAAGTATAATAAAAACTATTTAAAAAAAACATGCCTTATAAATATAGATTTATAAAAAAAAGGTAGTATTTATTTTATTTTACTTTTATTTTTTAGTAAGGTTTTCTTGTAATTACCTCTTTTTGCTTAAATATTATTTATACTTTTTATTTTATTTTTATATTTAACTTAATATTATTTTTCAAATATTTTTACCTTACTTTACTTCTTGCACACCTTAATTTTTTTATTTAATTACTTACTTTTAAATTATTATTTTTTAATTTTTTTACTTTTTTTACCTGTTTTTTTACTTTTATGCTTTATATTTTTATTTTTACCACTTATTTATTTTTTAAGTTTTATTTTATTTTACTTTTTACTTTGCTTTTTACTTTTATTTTTTTACTTATATTTTTCTTGCTTACCTTTACCTTTACCCCGGGCTTTTTTTTAAAGTTTAAATTAATATTTTTTACTTCCCTTTATAGTATTAAAATTTTTTACCTATTTTTTCTTATTAATTTTTTTAAGGTTTTAGATTTCTTGCCTTTTTTTTTTTATTAATATTTAATTTTTATTAATTTTTTTTTAAGGTTTACCAGGCCCTTTCACCATTTTTATTAATATATTAAAAACTTTTATATTTTTTTACTTTACCAAGACCTCTTACTATTTTTATTAAAAAGGTTTTTTTTAAGGTTTTTATTATTTATTATTTTTATTACCTTAGGATTCTGCTCGAGGTTCACCAAGATCTTTTATATTTTTTTACTTTACTAAGATCCCTTACTATCTTTATTAGGAAATTTTTTCTTAAGGTGCTTAATGTTATTTACTATTTTTATTTTATTTTAGGCTGTCCTAATTTTTTTACCCTATAACTCTTAATTAACTCCTAAGTTTAAAATTTTTTTTAAATAACTTTTTACTTAATAATATAATAAAATTAGCTTTATAATTAAAGGCTTTAGGTGTAATATTATAAAAAAGCATTATAAATTATTATTAAATTTAAATTTTAATTTAAATATTTAAATTAAATTATTTAAAGTTATTAATAATAAAAAGTAAATAAAGATTTATAACTATAGGGTGCTATTAAGACTAGCTAAAAATTTTATATATTTTTTTAATAAAAAAATAAAAAAACTAAATGCTAAGATAATAAAAAAGTGTTATAAAATAGTAAAAAAGCATAATATAAAATTATTTTATTTTTTCTTTAAAAATATAAAGGTTAGTATTAACTAAACTAACCTACTTTTACCTAGTAATTATTTAATAATATTAAAATAATAGCCTAGTAAAAAACCTATAATAATAATTAAAATATTAATTTTTAAACTTAGCCTTAATTTTAAAAAGGGTAAATCTTTAGCTATAGGAAACATGCCCGTGATTTATAGGTTTAAAATAAAAGTTAATTAAATTATTTAAAAATTAATACTTAATAATAATATTAACCTAAACTACCCTAGTATAAAATAGTTTAATAGTTATTAAATAAAATTAAGCTATTTATAAAAATTATTACTAAAAGTAAAAGCTTATAAGTAAAAAACTAATTAAAAAAATTAAAAATTTTTAGTTTAATTTCTTGCTTTATTACGTAAAAATATAAAATTTAAAATAAAAATTATTTAAAAAAATTTAGAAACTTTACCCTAAGCTGCTAAAAAAGTATTAATATATAATAAAGTTTTTTATAAAGTATAAAGCATAGGCTAAAAAAATAAATTAAAAAAACTAAAATAAAAATAACTATAACTAGTTAATTAATAACTAGCTAAAGCTAAAGTATAGTAAAATTAAGTATAATATTTAAAATAAAAAGCTTAAAGCAGCCCTAAAAATAATTATAAAATTAAAAAAGTTATTATAAGTTATTTAAGGTATTAAAAATTAAATTACTAAGCTAAAAGCTAATAAGCCCTTTTAAAAAAATGCTGTAGTACTACCTTTAGCTTAAAATTTTTAATTAAAAATACTAAGCTTAATAATCTAACCTTAAAATTTTTAACTAAATTTTTTTTAAAACGCTTAACTATAAACTTTTTTAAAAAACCCTTTAAAAAACCCTTAGGTAAAATAATAACTTTTAAATTTTTAACTAAATTTACTATAAAACCCTCTGGTAATACAGATTTTTTAAAATTTTTAATTATAAACTTTTTTAAAAAACCCTTTAAAAAACCCTTGGATGAAACAGCAACTTTTAAATACTTTAATAAAATAAATTTTTTAATTACGGCTATAATAGTAGTAATAGTAGCAATCTTTAAGCTTAATATTAAAGGTAAAAAACCTAAATATTATATATTTTTAAAGCCTTTTTTTTATTAAAAAACATAAAAATAAAAAAGTTAAAATCCTAGCTAGCTATAATAAAAGTAGTAATTGCTTTGCTTTTATTAAAATTAGCTAAAATTAAATAATTAAAAAAGGAATTAAAAATTAAAAAGCTAAAACTCCCTGCTTTAATTTAGCTTCCCTAAAATAAATAAGCCAGCTTATAAACACCTAGCCACCCTAAAAAAATAAAAAAAAGCCTAATATACTAGCTTTAAAAAAATAATAAAATTTTTTAATTTATTTTAATTACTTGCTACCTATACCTTTTTATACTTTTATTTTATTACCTTTTATTTTATTATTAAAAACACTTTTGCTTTTCCTGCTGTTACCTTTTTATTATTTTAATAAAAAAGTTTTTAATTTTTTTTAATATTTATATTATTTTTACTTTACTTTTTTACTAGTTTATATTATTTTTAAGCTAATAATATCTTTTTTTATATTTAAGATATTTTTTTTATGGCCGGCATATATTATATATAACTTAATAAATATATAACTTTATAAAGTGCCTCCAACTTCTGGAGGGGGCTTAGTTATGTATTAGTTATTTTAAATAGCTTTAGCTTATTCCCGCCTGGTAGTAAATAAAGTTAATTAATTAAGTATTTATAAAAGTTTTCTTTATTATTATAATAATATTTTAAAATAAATTACTTAAAAAAAGCTAGGTTACTAATTTTTATTATAACCCTGCTTTATTTAATATATTAATAAGCTAGTAATTTTTAATAAATATTTAACTTAAATATAATATAAATATTATGCTATTACAGGGATATTAAAATTAAACTTAATAATAATATAATTATTATTAATATTTTATTAAAAAATTATAAAAAGCTTAAGGTAACTAAGCTTAATTAATAAATAATAATTATTATTAACTTTTAAATACTTATAATTTAACACGGGCTAATTAAATATAATATTATTATAACTAAAATTTTAAATTTTAAAAACTTATTATTTATATAACTATATAATTACCTAAAAAGCCTTAAAGGCTAGTTTAGGTTAGTTATTATTAATAAAGCTTATATAATATAAAATATTTTATTTAACTTATATACCACCCTTTAGCAGTTAAAAGTAAAGTTTACTTTTTTATTAATAATAATATTATTATTTAACTTTTACAAGGATATAAATGCTTTAGTATAGCTAATATTAATTTTAAAGTTAAGTTTAATTATAAAGTATAATAAATTTATAAAGTTTAACTTTTTTATTATAACGCGTACTAACCCTATAAAAAAGCTTATTTTTTACTTAAAATATTTTAAGGCCTATATTTAAAATAATACTAAAATTAATATTATAATAGCTAGTAAGTATATATAAGTTTTTAAAAAAGGCTTTTTAACTTTTTTTATAATTATTAAAAACTAATTAATTATTATATAAATAGGAATTATAGCGCCTTTATAATTTATAAAACTTTTTTATTTACTATTTTTTTTATTAATAAGTAACACGTGGGATAAAAAATACCTATGTTTAAGTAAATTTATATTTAGGTTATTTATAATAATATAAAAAAATATATAATTAATATTACTAAATATTATTTTAAAAACTTTTTTAACCTAAAAAAAGGAATTACTATATTTAAAATATAATAATATTTAAAAAAAATAGTTTTAATAACCACCTAGCTGCACTTTTACTAGTATAATAAAATAATTAAAATAAAAAATTTTATTAATAATTTATTTTATATTTATAAATAAATATTTATTTAGTACCTTGCTAAATTTATATTTTAAGTAAAAAATATATTTTTTAAAAAGTAAAAAAACGCCTTTAAAATATTAGTAAAAATAATAAAATTAAATAAATTAATAGCTTAATTATAATGCCCCCTAACCTTAGTATAAATAAATAAATTAATTTTTTATTATAAATATATTTTTAAAAAAGGCTTTTTTAAAATCATTTATATTAACTAAGCTATAAATAAATAAGGATTTTTTAAGCTTTAATACCTTTTTATAAATTTTATATAAAAGGTTTACTATTAATAAAAAAGTTAATTATTTAGGTTAATTTACCTAAATAATAATTTATTATATTTATTTTTTTAAATTTATATAATCTTAACCACAAGCTATATTATACTAACCTTATTTTAAAATAATAAGTTACTTTTATTAAAAAGTTTAATAAAATTAATTAAAGTATAATTTTAATTTATTTATATTTTATAAACACCGCTAGTTTTAATTTTTAATAAAATATTAAAATATATATTTTTTTAATACCCTAACTTTTTTTTTTAAAAAAAAAATAAGTAATTAAACATATTTATTATATTAAATAAACTTGCATGATTAAAATTTATAAGTATAGTATAAAAAACTTATTTAATATACTTATATTTTTTTAATTTATGGCTAAGGCGCTCCTAAACTTAATAATAATATTAAATTAAAATATTTTTAATATAAAAATCCTTAATAATAATAATAAAAATCTAGTATTAAACCTTGGTACCTAAATTAAAAATTTAAATAAATAATTAGTAAAGTTTTTTAAATACCTTATAAAATTTTTAATAAAATGCAAAAAGTATATAAAATAAAATCTTATAATTATATTTTAATAATATATTTTAAATAAAAAGGGCCTCGCGGAAGCTTTTAATAATAAGCTTTTTAAATTTATAATATATAAGTTTAAAAAAAATTAAAATATTATAAATAAAATAAAAAAGCTAATTAACTAGTATAAAGCTTAAAAAGCTTATAATATTATTAAAAAATTATATAAAATAGTATAATAAAAATAAGATTTATTTTTTTATTATAATATTTAACTTGCTTAAAAACATGGAAATAAATAATAATTTACTTAATAATAATAAAAAAAGTAATAATAATAAAAATAATAATATTAAAGGTAGTAAGCTTTAAAAAGGGCTAAAAAAGCCTTTTTTAAAAAATTTTTATTATTATAGTTTTTATAATAACTAAAAAAATTAAATTTTTTTATTTTTAAAATTACCTTATAATATATAATAACTAAAAAAATTAATTTTTTTTATATTTAAGATTACCTTATAGTATATTTTTTTATATATTTTAATATTTTTAAAATATATAATAGTATATATTTTATAATACTTTAGTTAAATTAGGTATAGCTTAAGTAAAAATAATAATTTAAGTTAGGTTTTAAGTTAGGTTAAGTAAAAAATTATTTACCTAGTACTTAAGTAAATAAAATTTATACTTAACCTAAGCCTTAAATATAAGTTTTTTTATCTAACCTATACTTATTACCTAAAACCTAAGTACTTATACCTATTTACCTGTTACCCGCGTGCAACACTAGTAATAAGTATGCTAAATAAAAAATTAAAAAATATTTATTTTAAAAGTTTTTATTAAAAATATAATAAAATATCTTACATAATAATAATACTTAATAATTTTATATTTTAAAAAAATTATTATCCTGGAACTAAATAAATAAGTTAAAGCTTTAAATAAAAAAGTTTAAAAAGTTACTAATAACTAGGCTAAAAAACTTAAATAATAAACTTTATAATAAGTTTAGCCTTTTTTAATAATAAAAAAAACTTATAAAAAGCTTTTAAAGCTATATTCTTAAAATAATTATGCTTTTTTAAAATAGTTAAAAAATATTAAATTAATTAGGTAAATTACTTTATTATAGTTATAAAAAAAGTTACCTTATACTTTAAAATATTAATTTTAATATGTAGTTGACTTAAAAATATAAATAATTAACTTATAAGTTTATAAAAATTATATAAATATATTAAGTTTAATTTATACTAAGTTATTAGTAAAGTACTCCCTTGGGTTAAGCTATTTCATTATTTAATAAAAAAAATATTTAAAAAGCTTAATTTAAATTAGCTTTAGGGCAAGCAAGACTATTAAACTTTTAAAAATATAAAAAATTATTATTTTATTAACCCTTTTTTTTTAAAAAAAAGCCACTTTTAAAATAGTTTTTAAAAAAATTAAAAATTAACCTTAAAAAAGCTAGGTTTTAAAGGCCTTTAATCTTGCTTAACTTTTATTTTTTAATATACTTATTTTTATTAACTTTTTACCTTTATATTTTTATTTTTTACTTTTTTTTAATGTTGCTCTGGCGTCTTAATTATTTATATATTTTATATCTTGCCTTTATTTAATTTGCGTTTTCCGTAGTATTTTTTATATTTTTTTAACTTAATTTATACCCTTTTTAGCCTAATTAATATTTTTTATTTTTTACTTTATGCTTTATATAGCCGTGTATAGCGTGATAAGTTAAAAAGTAGTTAATTACTTAATTTATGCTATCCCTGGCTAACTAAAAGTAGGCTTGGTAAAAGTAGTAATAAAATATAGCTATTAATAGCTATAATACCTAAAAATAAAGTAATTAATATTTTTATTAATATAAAATACAAGTTTATAGGCTAGGCCGCCTTAAAGTACTATTAATAAATATAAAATATAAATTATTTTTTGTGGCCACCATGACCCACACACACCTCTTACCTCCCGTACTTTGTACGCTATGCTTAGCTAAGACTCTTACTAAGCCAGTAGGTAGATAAAAAGGCTTCCCCTTTTTATTAATAAAGGATTATCTTCCTCTTAACTTTTTAAGTTACCTATAGTAGTAGCATGTCTAGTATAATTTTAGCCTTTTAATTTACTATATTTACTTAAACTACAAGATATATAATAAAACTCCAGACCTTTAATTTTAATATTTTATAAATAACGCCTGTATTTTTTTAGTTTTTTTACTTTTTAATTTCCTGTATTTACCTAAACTACAAAATATACTACTTTAAATTTTTAGTTTTTATACCTTATAAATAATACTTTGCATTTTTTACTTTTTAAATTACCTGGATTTTTTTAATTCCTTGCTTATAATATTTGCCTTTTACCTGGTTAGACCTTTATAAAGCAAGTAATAATATTATTACTTTAATCCTATTTTTCCTTTTTTTTATAAATATTGGCCTAAGGTAATTTACCCCTTTAGGGTTTTTACTACTTTACCTACTTCTTTATTAATAATTTAACGCGTCCGCTTTTTATTTAACGCGTTTTAAATAAATATTAAACAGCCCTAATAAACGCCTTTATCCTTACTTGGCCAAGCTAGGCTATTAACTAAATATATATTATTTAGTAACCCTAAGCTAACTATATATAAATTAATTACTAGGTTTAATAATTTATTTATTTACTTATATTACTTTTACGCTTTTAGCCCCTTTTTTATTATAAAACCTTAAGTATTTTACTAATTAATTTATTAGTTAGACTACGCTTAGTAACACTATTAAGAAATTTCTGTATTTTATCCGTACCTTTAAAATTAATAATTTTAAGGAGTTTATTAAGTAAAAAGCAAAAAACTTTAGTACTAAGGTAAATAATACTACACTACTAAATTTACTAGGTGTAGCTTAGCCATGCTTATGTTTTATTTCTTGCTTATAATCTTAATTATATTTTACTTTTAAAAAATGTTCTTTCACGCCTTTAAATAATAAGGTATCCCTATTAAAACCGCCTATTACTAAGTTAATTTTTTACTATATAAGTAAAAGTAAAAGCAAGAAACGCCTAGTGGTTCCCGAGAGTAATAAAAAAAATAAGCTAGTTAATATAATAAGTAAAAATTTATTATAAAAGTTAAAAAAACTTACCTATAAATACCCTTTGCTATACCAAAGCTTAAAATTAAAAAGTATAATATTTAGATTATTTAAAAACACTATTTACACTAGCTTTGGTTAACCGCCTGGTTAATAGCCTGCTTTTTAAAATTTTTAAAACCCGTAAAATCCTTAAGATCCTTAGCATTAAAAAGTAAATAAGCCTAGTCTTAAGAATATTATAGCTTTACTACTAATAATAAATAACAGGCTTACGCAGCTTAAAAATTATTTTTAATAAGAAAATTACCTATAACAGCCTTATAAGTAGTATAAAAACTATAAACCTAAATAGCTATACTAACCAGCAGGTAATAATAATAATACTTAATATACTAGCACTTAAAAGTTTAACAAAGTTAAATACTTTTAGCCTAATATAAAAAATAACATGGCTATTAAATAAGAAAAAACTATTATATTTTATAAAAATATTTATACTTTTATCTCTTGCCTTAAAAATATTATGTCTTATAAAGGCAAAGTAATAATTAAGTCTAACTTAATTATTTATTTATATAGTATAGTGTTATACTAAAGTATATCCTAGCTAAATAAGCTTAAGAAAATAGGCCTATAAAATACTTTACTTAAATAAAAATAGTTTACATAACTAGTTAAGAGATTTAAGCCTAATTTTTATTTTACTTTTTTAAAGCTATAAAATTTAAAGTATAACTATACTAATATAAAAACTAGGAATTTACCCTAATTTTATATTAAAAAAGTTATGTGTTACTACCATGCTGCCTAAATTACTAATACTTTTAACTAAATATTTATAATTTAAAGCTACCTTAACCCTGCCCTTTAATATAATATTTAAAAACCCTTGCCTAATATAATAATAAACAAGTTTTTATAGTTTTTTAAAAAACAAGAATATTTGTGGCAAAATTTAGCTGCTAAATTTAATAAAAAATAAAATAACTATTTTAACCAAGCCCGCTCTTCGTGTTTTTTTTAATATTAAAATAACTTATACTCTAGGCTATACATGCCCCCGCATCCTGCAGCCTATTATCTCTAGTTACCTTTTTATACTTAGTAATAAAATACTTAGTAGTAGTAAAACCAGCAAGGCGGCTAAGCTTAATTTTATAGTTAATAAAATACTTAAGCCTATTAGCAAACCCCACAGCGTGCCTATAGTTTAAACTATAAAAGTAAATATAATAATAAAGGTGGTGCTTCACGCCAGCCGTGGAACTAGAAAAATAATAACTATTTAAATAATTATACTTATAATATTAAGTATAATATAAACTAATTTACAGCCCTTACTAATACCAAAGCTCTTTTAATTATTATAGTAATATATATTAATCCTAATACTTTATTATTTTTAGTAATATACACTAACTTTAATATTTTTATTTTTTTTATATTATATACTAATCCAAGCGCTTTTTTCCCTGCAATGTATACTACTCCTATATTAATTATAGCCATGTATACTACTCCTGTTATTCCTACTTTTAATACCGCGTATTAAGGTATTATAAATAAAAATAATAATAATAACTATAATATTAATATAAAAACTTATGGAGTTAGCCTTAGCAAGAATAAAGACTTTACTAAGTGCTTAATTTACTATAACTAATTTTTTTTAAATAACTTACTGCACAAGCATTTGCGTTAAGAATATTAAGTCCTTAATAAAAATACTTTATTAAACACCTTAAAAAAGCATAACACGCTTTTCACGCTTAATAAAAATACTTTACACCTTAATACTATGGACCTTCCCGCTTTGCATGTAACTTTTATAATAAGTATAAATAATACCTATATTATAAGCTTAACTTATGTAAGTTCTTAAAATATATTTTTACTTTATATTTTTTGCAGTATAATCACGCTAGCCAGATTTAATACTATTAAGACTTATAATAAAGTTATATTAAATATAGGCTGCGCCTGGTCTATAAAAAATAAGAACTTTTTAAAAAATATTTTTAATATTTATATTGCGCCAAGCAAGATTAAAATTATAGTAAATAGCTTAGGATCCAAGTATTTATTAAATATATATATCTTTTTTAACTTTTATTTTTCCTGCCTACTATTTAAGAACGCTAACATGTTTATAAAGATTCTAGTAATAGTATTTATAGTAAAAAATACTAGCGCTAAATTACTACTAAATATAAAAATATTAATTAAAAAGGATTTTATTATTTATTATAAAAAGTTTATTACTACTATAGGTTCCTGTAATAGCCTAGAAATTTTAATTACCTACTATATTAAGTCTTGCTTTATAAACACACCTATTTATGCTTTAAAAAGAATAATCCTGCTGCCTTGCTCTTGCGTATAAATCCCTGTATTTATAAAAACTTTATTACCTTAAGACTATAACTTATTATTTAAGCTAACTTATATGCCAGCGGGTGGTTTAACTACCTATTTTAAAAAGCTAGCTATTTATGCTTATCTTGTTAACCACACCCTTTTTTTTATTAAGGCTATTAATAAAAGCTCCGCCCCTATTACCATTACCTGTTATGCTAGGCTAGGAATACTTATTAATCCTTTATATATAAATATTAGTAAGGTAATTTTTAATATGCTAGAGCTAGCACGCGGGCCATATAAAAAAAATAAGGATTTTTTACTTTTAAAAATAGCCTATGGTTAAAGGAGATATTAAACCCTAGCCGCCCTAACCGCCCAAACAGGCGTACCTATAGGTATTTTTTACATGTGGCTAGAGCGCTACTAAAGCATGGTTTTAATTATTAATACAGGAAATATATTTAATAAATAATAAAACAAGCTATACAAAACGCTTTTGCCGCGGATATTAATAAAATTATAAAAAATATAAAAAACTTTAAAAACCTCCTAAAAAGCACGGAAGCCATTAAAAAAATCCTAAATATTATAGTAAAAAATATAAAAACTAACCTTAACCTAACTAATTTACTTTGCAAGAAAGATTTTCTTGCTAAAAAAATCTTTTTTCTTCCTAATAGTGTTACCTTTTATTATAGTAAAAATAAAAATCTTTTTAAACATATAAAATATAAATACTAGAGGCTAGTTAAATATTTTAATATTTAGGCAAAGCCTAATGGTTTAAACGTAGGCGTTATACGCTTATTAAAAAGCAGATAAATAATAGTATTAATAAAGAACGGCTAGGAATAGCGCCTACCAAAGCCCCGTGTATACTATGTATTACTAGTAGATTAAAAGGTTATTAATAAAACCTTTAATTTTTTACACACTTAATAAAAAATAAAGAAGGCAACTAGCTATATATTATTAAGCTTTCTAATTTTTATTATTTAGTAAATAGTACTAGACCATAATAACCAAAAAAAAATAAAAAAGCCGTGTTATTATTAACCTATATATAGTAAATAAAAAATCCTAACCTAATTCTTATTTTATTCTAACCTAAAATAATATTATCTAAATAATAAAGGGCTACAAGTATATTTTTATTATTAATACCTATAAATTTTTTTACTAGTGGCTAGTTACACGCGCCTATTAAGGTTAACTAGTAATTATTTTTTATTATAAACAAGAAGTTTTTAATATTATAATTATAGGCTTTATAAACTCTGTCCCTTATATTTAGCATAAAATAAATCTAAGTCTGGAAGAATTTAAGGCTTTTATAAAAGCATATATTAATAATATTATTATTATATTCTAAATTTTTAAGAACCACCTTTTACACCTTTCTTTAATTTTTAAACACCTTAAAAATTTAAATATAAAGCTTAAACCCTTTAAAGCCTTCCTAGGGTTCCTGTTAATCTAGCTACTTAGCTAGTATATTAATATACTTAGGCTAACTATGCCTATTAAAAAACTAAAAGTAATCCTTGCCCTATTTTTTTTATTTATACTTAAAAACCTTAAATATTATATAGGCTTAATAAGCTGGTTTTAAAGCTATATAAAATATTATACTTTATAGGTTAAACCTTTACAAGCTTAAAAAACAAGGCTTTTATAAATAATATTTTTTAAAGGCCAGGCATGCCAAGACTACGCCCGCAAGATATAAATAGCCTTTTTAATAAGTAATAAGCTAAATGCTTTTAAAAATCTTTAAGATAAATTTAAAAAACCATAGTTTTTATAGTATTTTAATAAAAACCTTATTTTTTATATTAACCTTAACACTTTTAAATCTAGCTATAGTATAATAGTTTACTATTTATTTTTAAACTATACTTATAAAAATATTATAATTCCACCTCCGCGCACACATGTGCGGCCTATACTTTTTTTAAATAAAACCTTAATAAAGGCTAAGACCTTATACTAGTTTACAGAACTTAAAGTATTATGCCTTATATAAACCTTATATAAAGTTAAGTATTTTATTAAATTTATAAAATAAGTTATAGTATATATAAATCACGCCTTAACTATTAAAATTTTAAAGTAAATAAGTCTAAACTTAGTTATAGTAAAAAACCTAAATCTTAGGCTTATAAAAGCTAGTTAATATATATAGCAGTTTTTTTTATTAGTTTTTTATAAACTAGGTTATATAAACATGGTTCCAGACGCGCTTTCCCGCCTTTTTAAAAAAGGTAATATATATAATAACACCCTTAATTTAAATAGCCTTACTAAAGTTTTAATAGCTTTTTTTATTACCACTAACCTCCCAAGACAAAGCTCCTTATTTTTGCTACTATTTAACTTTTTTAAGCAATGTTTAAAAGCTGCCTACCCGTTTAATAAAAAAGCTTCCCTAATTATTAATATATTACGCCGTGATCCTAACACAAAGCTACTTTATATACTAAATAATAATAATTTACTTTTTATAATTAAATAATACGTGGTAAAAAATAAAATTATAAAAAATCCTTGGCTTTATATACCCCGTTATATAAAAAAGAATATTTTTAAACTAATTTACAACGCCCGTGGTTATTAAGGTGTTAATAAAGCATTTAAATATATAAAAAATATTATACTTTACTAGGCTAAAAATAAACTATAATAATATATTGCCTATTATCCAAAATACTAAGAGAATAATATTTACAAGCACCTACCTTATAGTAGCCTATAATTAATTTTTTCTTTACCTATTTTTTTTAATATAATAACTATGGACTTTATTATAATGCTGCTAATTAATAATTATACCCCTAATAATAATATATAGGCTATTAACAGCTTTAATTAATTACTAGTACTTGTTAATAAATTTATAAAATAAGTTAGCTTTATATTAGGCTGTTTCACATGGACTGTACTATAATAGGGTTACTCCTTAATTTAATATTTTTAAAGCTATAATTAGGGCATCCCACACTACTTTCTTTTTAATAAAAACACGTGTTTTATAGCCAAGTTATAACAGGGCTTATTTAAAGGTTTGCTTAGTGTAAACTAATATTTTTTTATTACTTTATATTTATAAATAAATAGTTAGTTAAAGCGCACTATTTAAGTAATTAAAATTATAATATATTATATAATTACGCAAAACCTACTATAGCTATTATAATTACTTAATATTATAGTAATTCTAAACTTATTTAAAAATTACTTTATACTAAACACTTTACATAAGCTACTTTTTAAAATTAACCTACATGCCTTATAAAACACGCTATGCTATACTTTTAAAAAGCAAGATTTTAATACTTAGCTTAATATAAAAAAAGTAATAAATTACGCCTTAGTTTATATAAAGGCTGCTTATAACACTAAATATAAGCTTGTTAAGTTTAAAAAGGGTAATTATATTTATTTAAGACTTTATAAAGGTTATTATTTATCTTTATCTAAAAATTTACTTATAAAGCTTGCACGCTAGTATACAGGTCCTTTTAAAATCCTTAACTATATTAGTTACCTTATATATTACCTAAAGCTACTAAACTTATAAAAAATTTACCTAGTAATCTTTATAGCCCAGCTTAAACCTGCTTTAAAAATAAAGGATTTTTATAATTATAACTATTTAAACCTGCCACCTGTGGTAAATAAACTACACCTTAAAAAAAATAACTACTATAAAGTTAAACACTTGTTTAATAAACATGTTTAATAAATAGGCCATGTAAAAACCCTGTATATTAAATATCTTATGTAATATTTAGAATATTCTATAAATTTAAATAAATAGTTATGCATGAAGGATCTTAGCTATAATAAGCTAATATAGTAATATAATTTTAAAAATGCTAAGTAGGTTGCCTCCCAAGTATAATAGATTATTATGTTACTTTTTATTTCCGCCCTTTTTTTTTTTTTCTTCTCTTTTATTACCCTATTTTTTAATTACTGCCTAAAATCCCAATAGTTTCACCTCTTATTTAAACCTTAATAGTTTTAAGTATTCTACCACTTTTTTTTTTTAATTTTTTTACTTGTGTTTCTTATTTACCTTTTTCCTATTTCTTTACCTTTTTTTTACTCCTACCTTTTTACTTATATTACATAACAAGCTATTTAATATATAATAGCCTAAAAAGGCTGGAGTTTATATAGCCTTATGGTTTAATAATTAAGCTGCTAAACCCCTTAAATTTAGGTAAAGACTTTAAAAGACAAGCCTTAAATAAAAATAAGCTTACTAAGAATAATATAAAAAATAATAATTTTAATATATAATCCCCTAATATTACCTATACTAATAACTCTTTTACTACCAGCTCTTTTAATTTAAATTTAGACATGTTATCCGCCTTAAAAGAACAAGCTAAAAAAAAATAAAGAATAAGTAATAACCGTGCTAGAGAAGCCTTAAAATAAAAGAAAATTATAATTAAATATAACACTACTTGTAATATTTATATAAATAAACATACTATGTTTTTTTTTTTTTTTGCTTTTAACTATTTTAATTAGCTAAATAACTTAAAAATTACAGGTTTTTTTACTTTACTAGCTAGCTGTCCAGAAATACCGCGCTAGCAATTAATATTTATACTTAAAATTAAAATTAGCTACCTAAATTCTATAAAAGGCCTAAAACTAACCAAGAAACTTAAAAAGGGTTTTTAAATTTATAAAAATATAAAAATTTTACTATGTTAGTAAAATGGCGCCCTATTTTATAATATTTAAGCTAAAGGATTCTTAAACACCAAGGTTAATTTATTTAATATCTTACTATATAATAATTTCCTTAATAAGCTTAAGCGCCTAATTTTATTAAAAAAGCTTATAAAAGGCCACCTGCGCGATATTATAAATAATATTATTACTTTTTTAATAAAAATGTATACCTACTATTATAACCTGCGTGAATAAAAATTAAAGCGCCTTTTTTTTTTACCTTTTTATAAAATACCCGTACCTGCTTTTTAAAAAATACTTGCAAGTTAAATAATAATAACGCTATAAAAACTAGATTAAAAAGCAGGATAAATATAATAATTTTATATAATATAAAGCCCTTGCTTATAAGAAGCCACTAACTTTTATAACCCTAGATAATATTAATTTTAAAGACTTTAGCTATTACTTTAATATTTTTACCTATGCTTTATTAATAATCTTGCCTCCTGGCCTTCCCCTATAAATAAAGTACCTATATTTTAAAAATTTTTATAATAATAAAAATATACTACCTTGCTTACAGGCCTTGCCCAAGAAGGTTAACTTTTTATATTTAACTATTATTTCTACTTTAACATCCCGTATTAAGGCCCTCCAGAAAAATATTAAACTAAAATAGCTAACTTTAGTTAATTAAAATAATATTAATAATAACCTTAACACCCGCTTTAAAAAAAATAGCTTAAATAATAATAAGCCTGCTAATATAATTTACCCTAACAACCGGGCTTTACTTTAGGACTTTATAAAATAAAGGTTTATATAGTAGCTAAATATAGCCACCAGGTGTTTTAAGGCTAATTTAAAAGCCTGTAATATTAAGACTTTTTTAACTTAGCTAGTAAACCTAAAAAACTAGCCCCGTGGCTTTTAGTTAATTTATAAAGCTAGTATTAAGCTACGCCTAGATTTTAATATAAAGCATGTTTAGGAACCGCCTTTTAACTATTTTTAGGCTAAATTACCCTAATAAATTAAAAATAATAATAAAAATTAAATATAGGCTATATATAAACGTTAGGTACTTGTGGCGTTAGAAAACAAGTACTTTAAGAACTTTTTGCTTATTACTAAGGACATAAATAAATGGCCCCTTAAAACTAAAATAAAAATGCTACTAAAAGCTCTTAATTTTGCAGGAAACTTTTAACAGCTATTTTACTTTTTATTTCTTTTTTAATTCTTACTATTCTTGCTTTTTACACATTCTTACCTTTACATATATTTTACACTTTATTACTTTTATATATATTATACCCACTATTTCCTGCGTTTTTTATCTTTTCTCTACTCTTTATTTTTTTTAATATTTAGTTAAAAATAACTAGATTTTTTATTTCCCGGCACTGTGGCCACCATAACCCACACATACCTTTTACCTCCCGTACTTTATACGCTATGCTTAGCTAAGACTCTTACTAAGCCAGTAGGTAGATAAAGAGGCTTCCCCTCTTCACTAATAAAGGATCATCTTCCTCCTGACTCTTCAAGTTGCCTACATTTTTAAAGTATTAAAATAATAATAATAAATAAAATAAAATTATATATTTATAGGCTAGGCTATTTTAAAGCATTACTATTAAATATAAAATATAAATTATTTTTAAAGCACTAAAGTAAAAAGTAAAAAACTATTAAAAAAATAATTATAAAATATATTATTAAAATACTAGAGCAAAAGGTATAAAAATAAAATAATATAATATAAAGTAAAAAATAAAAAATATTAATAAAAAGGGTGGTAAATAAAATGCAAGAAACCCTAAAAAATATAAATTAAATAAAATATAAAATATATAAATTTAAGATGCTAAAGTAATACTAAAAAAAAGTAAAAAATATTAAAAAGCATAAAAAAAGCACGGAAAATAAAAGGCAAGGTATTAAATAAAATTAAAGACCTATAAAACCTAGCTTTTTTAAGATTAATTTTTAAATTTTTTTAAAGGCTATTTTAAAAGTAGCTTTTTAAAAATAAAAGTATTAGTAAAGTAATAATTTTTTATATTTTTAAAAATTTAGTAGCCTTGCTTGCCTTAAAGCTAATTAAAATTAAGATTTTTAAATATTTTTTTATTAAGTAATTAAATAGCTTGCCCTAAAAAAGTATTTTATTTTACTAAGTAATTAAATAACTTGCTTTAAAAAAGTGCCTTGTTAATAAATTAGTATAAATTAAACTTAATATATTTATATAGACCTTGTAAACCTATAAGCTAATTATTTATATTTTTAAGTAAATTACTTAATAAAATTAATATTTTAAAGTATAAAGTAATACTTTTTATAATTATAATTAAGTAGTTTACCTAATTAATTTAATATTTTTTTATTTATTTTAAAAAAAGCATAATCTTTTTTAAAATATAGCTTTAAAAGCTTTTATAAGTTTTTTTTTTTATTTTTTTTAAAAAAAAGGCCAAACTTATTATAAAGTTTATTATTTAAATTTTTTAACCTAGTTATTAATAACCTTTTAAACTTTTTTATTTAAAGCTTTAATTTATTTATTTAGTTTTAAAATAATAGTTTTTAAAAATATAAAATTATTAAATATTATAATTATGTAAGGTATTTTATTACACCCTTAATAAAAGCTTTTAAAATAAATATTTTTTAATTTTTTATTAAATATACCTATTATTACTAGTATAGGCTTTTAATTATAAATAATAAATATATTAATATATTTATTTATAATAATTAAGTTTTTATTTTTATTATTTACCTTGCTTACCTAGTTTTAATATTTTTTACTAAATATTAAAAAGTAATACTTATTTAGTATAATCTTATTATATTTAAATAAAAGGTAAGGGTAAAGTAACTAGTATTTTTAATTATATAATTTAATTTAAAACTTAATTTTTTTTTAAAAAAAAATATTTTTATTTTTTAAAGTAATTTATTTTTATAAAATATAGTAAGCTTATATAATATAATAAATTATTAAAGCTTTATTATATAATTTATAAATAATATAATATTTTTACTTTTAATATTTATATTATTATTATTATTTATTTTATAATTATTAAATAGGCTACCTTTTTATTAATATATTATTATATTAATATTACTAAACACCTAGTATTTATTTTTAAGCTTATTTATTATATATATACTTATTTTTAAGTATACTTTACTAACTTTAATACTAGGTGCTAGCTTATTTAGCTATTTTAATATAACTAAATATTTAATAAAAAGTATAAAATTTTTGTATTTTAAGCTATTAATTTTAATAAGGTTTTTTTTTAAAAAAAAGTAAAAAAAGGTATAATATAAGCTTTTTAGGTGTTATATTTTTTTTATTTTTTCTTTTTAATTTTTAGTTAATTTCTTAGCTGCCGTGGACGCCTTCCTTTTTTTAATTATAATAATAATATATTTTTTAATATTTATGTGGTTATTTTTTATATTATTTTTAAAAGCATACTTAATTTTATTCTTGCTTTATATTAACTTAAGTATCTTTAAGGTATTATATATAAAAAATTTATTATATAATATAAAAAATGCTTTAAAAATAAAAAAAAAGTATATAAAAATAAAAAAAGTGCAAAGCAAGCAGGGTAATTAGGTAATAAAAAATATAATATAAAAAAAAATAAAAAAAAATAGGTTTAAAAATAGCTAGGCAACCTTTAAAAAATAACTAAATAAAATAAGCATAATAAAATAAATATAATAAATATAAAACCTTTTTACTAGGCTATATCCCTAGTGGCCTTAAATAAATAATTTTTATTAAATTTAAATAATAACTTATTATATTTAAAATTATTATATTTTACTTATTAATTATTATTTACAAAGTATCCCTTTTAATAAATAAAATATTTTAAAAAAGGTATTTTTTACTTACTATACTAATAAGTTTACTTATTTAATAATCTTTTTACTTTATATATATTTTTTATATTTAAAAATCTTTTATTAATTATAACTAGTGGCTTAAAATATTTTTAATATTATAAATTAATATTATTTAAAGCTAGCTTAAGCTAGTTTATTAAAATTATTAAATAAATTTTTTATATTATTGTGGCAGTTACTTAGGCAATACCTAAATAAGTTATAATAACCATAAAAAAAATGCTTAATACTTAATTTAAAAATAGCCAGGAGGCCAAATAATTACATACTAATAATTAAGGTATAAGTTAGCATGGCGTAGGATTAACTATAATAATCCCCCCTAACTTTATAACTTTATTTAAAGTTATAATTTTAAACGCCATGGTGTAATATGTAAAAAATAATATTAATTAATAAGTAAAAAAAATATAAAAAACTATATTAATTAGTAAATAAAAAAAATAATAATACCTGGTTTAAATTAAGGAAAGTGCTTTATGTAATAATAATAATAAAAATACCTTAAAAATAATAATACCTACTTAAAAACTTTTTATTTATTTTTAATTTTCTTGTAATTTAATATTTTTTTATAAAAAGTTAAGTTTTTTTATAAAGTTATTAACTAACTTTTAATTCTTGGCTAAATTATTTTTAAAAAATAGTATATTTATATTATTATTATAAACCTTTATTAATTAGGTAAAAAAAATTTTATATAAATATTTTAATACTAGGCATATAAAATTTAATAATTTTATACACTAATATATTACCTTTTTATTATTAAAAGTGCTTAAATAGTTTACTAAATTCTAAGTATTTTTTTTTAACTTTAGTAATAAGTTTTTTTTATAATTTTTATATAGCTTTATTTATAATAATAAGTATATAAATTATATTAATAATAGGTTCTAAGCTATTAATAATAAGGTTTATAAATTTAAAAATATTAATTATTTATATTATAGTTTTATTAGGCTAATATATTACTAGGTTTTTAATAAATTTTTTATTAAGTAAAAATTCTTATTACTTGTAATTTACCACCCACTTTTTTTAAATAAGTTTTATTTTATATTTTTAGGTAAAAATATTTTTTTAAATAGGCCTTAAGTATATTTTTAACTAAAAATTTTAAATAATTATAAAGTAATTATTTAAAAGTTACGTGCTATTTAATTTTAAAATACTAAGTAATATTATTTAATAATATAAGTATTTAATTATTAGCTATAATAATAAAAAACTTTTTTTTATTATATTTTAGTTAAGGTTATAAAGGCTTTAATATATATTATATACTTTTTTTTAAATTTATACTAAAAACTTTATAAGTAGGTAAAGTCTTATTATTTAACATGCTAATAAAAACTTTTAACTTTTTTTTTACTTTTTTAAAATTTAATACCGGCTATTTTAGTAAGAAATTTATTAAAAATTAAGTATTACTATTAATAAACACCTAATATTTTAAATATATATATAAAAATATTTATTTTAACTAAAGTATATTATTAAGTTTGTTATAAAAATAGCTATTATTAATAGTAATAAAATATTATTATTAGTTTTTTTTAACATAATTAATTACTTTTTTAATTTTATTATTATAAATTAATATTATTATTTAAAGGGCTGGTTTTAAGCCAAGCATGTTTTTATATTTTATTTTTTTAGCTTAATTTACTTATAAAAGTTTATTTACTAGTGCTTTGCTTTAAGTTACCTTTAACTTTTTATTAAAAATATAAAGTTTTATAACCTTAGCTTTTAGCTATTAAATAATTTTTATTTTTATTATTTTACTTAAGGTGTAAGATATTTTCTTAGCTTAAAAAATCTTAATTTACTTTTTTAAATTTTTAATTTTTAACTTTAGGCTTATAGTAGCGCCTTTAATAAAATTATATTTTTACTTTAAAGTTATTATAAAAGTTACTTAGGCAAAATAAAAAAGTTAGGAAACTAATAAAAATAATAAAAAAAATAAATAAAAAAAAAGTAATAAAATAAATTAAAAATTATAAAAAGTAGCATGTAAGATAAAAAAGTAATAAAATATAATATAATATTAAGGTAACTTTTAAAAATTATAATATAATTATAGCTATACTTAAACCTAAAATTATTATAAAACTTAAGGGTAAGTAAAATAGCAGGGTAGCTAATAAATTAGTTAAAATATAATATAATAATTAAAATAATAAACTTTTATTAAAATAAGTATTAAGTTAAAAAAAATATTTACTTTAAAAAAAATATTTTAATATTTATAAAATTAAAATACTTTTTTATAAAAATGCCTATAACCTTTTTTTAAAACTTTTTAATACTTAGTAAGTTTTTTAGCATGCTTGCACTTGTTAATTTATAATTTAGTATTATTTAAATAATTTACCTTATATTAATTAATTATTTTTTTATATTTTATAATAAAAACTTATAATATTATATATTTTAATATTTAAACTAACCTAACCACTTTACTAAGTATTTAGGTTTATTTAGTATTTACCTTTTTATAAGTAGTCTCTTAATTTTATATAATTAAAACTTAAATATATTACCTTTTATAAGCTTTAGGCCTAGTTTAATATTTATATAATTATATAAGTTTTTTTTAGGTATTTTTTTAAATATATAATTAAAATAATTAAATAAAGTTATTAATTTAATAAAAAGTTTAAATAATAGGCTAGTAAACTAATTTTTTTAACACCTTAAAAAAACCTATATATTATAAGAAAAGTTTCTTATTTAATATTAATTAAATTTTATATTTTTTATATAAATATAAGCAAATTTAATTACCTAATTTAAATAATATAAGTATATGCTTCTTATTATAATAATACTTTATTATTATTTATACTAGTTTAAAAGCTATAACCATGTTTTTCCTATAATTAAAGTTTTTTAATAAAGCTTTTGCCTTTTAAAAAATATTAATAAAAGGTAATAATAAAGTATAAATTTTAAAGCTATATATAAGCTTATATAAAAAATATTTAGTTAAAAAATTTATATAAGTATTTAAAGTTACCTATAAATAAAAAAAAGCTTTTACCTATTTATTTAAGTAATTTAAACTAGTAATAGTATAATACAGGAATACTTTCATAATTTAATTTAATTTTTTACTTTATTTATTTATTTAAATATACCACGTTATTAAGAAATAAAGTTTTATTTTTAGCTTTATAAAAAGGGCTTACTAAAGTTTACTAATAAATTTTATATTTTTATTACTAATAATTATAGTTAGTAAACCCTAGTTTATTATTATTTATTTTATAAAAAGTGCTAAGGCTTAATTATATATTTTTTAATTTTTTTTACTAAATAATATTATTAATTATTTAGTATAATAGCATGTACACGTAAGTATTATATTTAAATTATTAATAGTTATTAGTAAAGCTATTACTATATTAATAGTTATAATATAAAAAAAATATTTAATAATAATATTAATTACAGGCTTTTATATAGTTTATAATTTTTTTTTATAATATAGGTATAATAAGCAAGCTATAATATATTTTTTAACTTATTTTAACTTTAAGTAAAATAAAATATTAATTAAATTTTTTATTATATAATAAATACTAAAATAGCCTTTATTATTATAAGCCTTTTTTAATATTTTTTTTTATTACTAAAGAAATGCAAAGCATTTTTATAGCTAAAAATATTTTTTTATAAAAAAGTATATAAATAAATTCTTTATTATTTATTTAATAAGGTAGTGTAACTAGGCACGTAAAGGTAGTATTTATTTTAAAAACTTTTTTAATTTTTTTTTATTTTTAATTATTTATATAGCCTTATAAAATTTTTTACTTAAAATTTTTAAAATACTATATTATTAAGCTAGCTTATGCGTGAAAAACATCTAGTAAATATTTTATATTTAACTTAGTATTTTTAATATAAAAAAAATAAAATAATATATTAGGTATTATATTTATTTTTCTAGGTTTAAAAAAAATTTAAAGTCTAAATTATTATAAAAAAATTAATACTTATACTAAATATAGGTTAAGTTTTTTTTAAAAATTTAATAATAAGTATTTTTTACTTTATAATATTTAATATGCTAGCGTGATTTATATAAATAAAAATTATTTTTTAATAAAATTTTATTATATAGTATAATTTTTTTATTACCTAGACTAGGCCTAAAACTTTTAACTTTATAAGCTAGTAATTTTTTTTACTTTAAAAATAACATGGCTAAAAAATAAAATAAGCTTTATATTTACTAGTACTAGGGGCTTTTTTAAATTTATTAATATTAAAATTTTTTTTATATTTATTAATATTTAAGATTTTTTTAAATTTATTTTAAAAAAAAATTTAATATAAAAAATTATAATACTAATACACTATTTACACGTATTAATATTAATATAAAGGTCTTAAAAAAGTAAATAATAAATTAATTAAAGCAGGTTATAAAAGTAGGACTAAATAGTTTTAAATACCTTTTTTTTATTATAGTTATTTAGGCAAGCTTAATTTTTAATATATAAGCCTTTTAAGTATATAATTTTTTTTAAAAATTTAGTATTTTTTTAAAAGGCAAGTTTTTTTTTATAATAGTTTAATCTTTATAGCATAATAAGGGATATACTTTAAAAATTAATTTATTATACTAATATAAGTATTTAAATTTATTAATATTTTAGGGAACTTTAATAATACTAGTGCCTTAACCTTATTTATAATTATTATTTATTTTAATAAAAAAATATTTTTCCCTAGAAACCTAATAAAAGAAAAACCTAAAAATATTTTTTTAAAATTTAAAAAAAAATCCCTAGCTTTTTATATTTTAGAAAAAATAGCCTTAAATATTATATATAATTATTAAAAGTAAAAAAGTGCGTAATAAAGTTATTAATATAGGTATGTAAAAATACTTGCAGGGTATAAAAGTAGTTATTTATATTTTATTATATATAAGTAATATTATTAATAAAACCTATAAAATATATAAGTAATATTTTTTAACCCTTATAGGAAATTATTATTACATATATTTAAGTTAATAAGTAAAGGGGTTATTAATAAAATATTAATATAATATTAACTATAAAAATAAAACTATTCCTAGCTACTTCCGCGAGTATTTTTACTTATATAAGTAAAAAATATATATTCTTAATTTATTATTTATTTAAATTTTATATATTTTACACTAGGCGGCCGGAACTTTTATTAATTTTTTTAAGCTTATAAATTATAAATACTAGCTAAAATATTAATATAAGTCTAGTTATTTATTTTATTTTTTTTTACTAGTATAGTTTATTATATATTTTATTAACTTTTTATTAATTTTAATAAGCTAAAAAATAAACCTTAATTATTTTTTTTAAAATATTTTTTTATTCTAGCTTAAAGTGCATGCATATTTAATTTTTTTTAAAATATTTATTATTTACTTATTTATTTATATATTTATAAATTCCTGTACTAAAGCCTTAAGTACTATTATTATTTTTATATTATTATATATAATAATATTATTAGGCAGCTTTGTCTTCAAGGATTTATTTATTAATAAAAAAGGTATAAAAGATTTATATAACTTTAATAATAACTTTACTAATATAAAAAAATATTTCTTGCATATAATTATATTTATAATATTTAATTAATATATTTTTAAGGCCTTAAATTTAAATAATATACCTAGCCTTATATTCTTTTTTAGCAGTATTAAAATACTTATATTATTAATAATAATAATTAAATTAAAATTATAATTTATTATATAAGTATATAAAAATAATTATTCTTGCTAGCGTGGTTTAAATAAGTAATTTTTATTTATTAAAAAAATTATGCATAACTATACTAGCACCTTTAAAAAAATATAGTTATATTATTATTTAATTTATAATATATACTTATTATAGCTAGTAATAATATAAATATAGTATAATTATAATAAAAACTATTATATTATTATAAGTGGTAATTTAAAAAAAATTTTTACTTAAATTTATTATTATATTATAAGGGGCTAACCTATTAATATTAATTAATAAATTAGCCTTTAAGTGTAATATAAAATACACCTTTATTATTATTTTTATTATTATATTTTTTAAAATATTCCCGCGTGCCTATTTTACCTTAAAATAAATAAGTAATTATATAAATTAATTTATTAAACCTGTATTAATTCCCCTAAACAGGATTAGTAAAAAATATTAATATATTAAAATATTTAAATAATTTTAAGCTAAAAATACTTTATTAATTAAGGTAAGAGTTAACCTAAAGTTAATATAAATTTAATAAGGGGTATTATATCAAGCTAAAAAGTGGTAATATAATAAGATAATAAGTTAATTTCCTTAATTTTTATTTTAAAAGTAATAAATACATGCTAATAACTAAGTGCTAAGTAAGCAGGAAAAAAAAACCATAATTATATACTAAAAAAAAAATATAATAAATTTTTTTAGTAAAAAAATAGCGCTATTTTTAGTGCTTTATTTTTTTTAGTTTTTTTACTTAATTTTATTTAATGCAAAACCCAGGTTACCCATAAAGGTTTTATAAAAAAAAATATTATTAATAGTGTTATTTATAAACTATAAAAGTGGGATATTAAAATTAAAATTTTTTTATTATATTTATTATTTTAAGTATTTTATAAATTATTTATATAAGCGCTTTAATATAAAATACTTAAAAATATTAAAACTATTTAAAAATACTATACAGGAATATTTTATTCCACCCTTATTATATTTTTTTTTTAAAAAACTTAATTACTTTAGTAACTTTTGTTTAGGCTTTAATATTATTTATAAAATTTTTAAACTTTTTTTATATAAAAGCTATATTAATAATAATAAGGGCGCGTATTATATTAAAAATAATTTTATTTATAATAATAATAAGCTTTTTAAAATTTAGGGCAGTAACTTTTTTAATAAAAGTGCCCTTTAACTAGTAAGTAAAAATTTTTTGATAAAGCTTAGTAATTAGCTTAAATTTTTAAAGTTTTTTAACTTATATTTATTTTTAGTTAACTAGTTTAAAAGTGGCTAAAAAAAGGTATTTTTTATTATATTTTAAGCGGGTATTATTAGCTAGTTCCTAAAACTTATTATAATAGGTTTTATTATTAAATTATATAAAGCTAAAATATTATTTAATATTTTTTTTAAAAATAAAAATTTAATTATTACTAGTTATAATATACTAAATAGTACCCTTTTTTTTAGCTAGGGCATAATTAGCTTTAAAATATATTTTTTACCCGCATATGGGTTAGTTTTAGTTACTTTATATATAAATAAGGTGTAATTATTAAAAATATTAATTAAAATTTTAATAATTTTATTAATATTTAATATGCTTAGAATTAGCTTAACTAGGGCAGGATTAATTAATATTTTAGTTTTTTTAATAATAAAAGCATGGTATTATAAATAAATAAATATAAAAAACTATTTAAATTATAATATATTATTAAGTTTATTATAAAAATACTTATTATTAATTTAAATTAAGGTCTTGGGATAGTGTATGTATTTTTTAAAATTTATTTTTATAATTAGCTTTTTTTAAAAAATTTTAAGTTATATAGCGGGTTTGCTACCTAAAATATTTTTATATTTACTTTTTTTAACCTAATTTATTTAAAGTAAATTATTAGCCATGCCTTTAAACTAAGTAATAATATTATTATTATTTATTATTTTAAGTTTTTTAACATGGGCCTTAAGACAGTTTATAATTTTTTTTTAATTTATAATAAAAAGGGCTTTATTATTTTTAAAAAACTTAATTTATTACTTAAGCTTATAAATAGTTTTTTAAGTCTTTATCTTTTTTTTATTTAAAAAAGTATTATTTAAATTAAAAAAATTTACCGCGGAATTAAACAGGCCTATAATAAAATTTTTACTTTTATTTATTATAATAAGCTTAATAAAAAATATAGGAAGTAAAAAAGCTTTTAAAGTAAGGAAATTTAAAAAAAATAAAAAGGTAAAAAGGTAAATAATAAAAGTTTAATAGGGATTTAAAATAAAAGGCAGGAAAAAAAAATAAAAGGGTATTATATTATAAGTAAGGTAAGTTTTTTATTATAAAGTAGCTATACTAAAATATAAAATAATAATAAAATTTAAGGGGCAGGGTAATAAAAAAGGTAAAAATAAAAAAAAATAAAAAAATATTTAAATAGGTATATTTCCCGCAAAATTTTTTTTATTTAGTAGTTTATTTTATAATTTTAATTTAAACTTAAGTATAAGGTTTTTTATACCATTAAAATTTTTTTAAAGTTTTTATTAATTATTACTTATACTATACCCTTTTTATTTTATAAAATATTATATTATAAAAGTTTTATAATAGCCGTGTAGTATAATATACTTTACTAGTATTTTATTAACTTTTTATTAATTTATATTTTTAGGGAATTATTTATTTAGTACTACAGGGGGATAGTGGTATTCCCTAGTAAAAAAATTAAAATTAATTAGTTTTAATTATGCTATTAATATAACTAAATAAATTTTTTAAAAGTTAGGGAAATTTATTAGGTATAATAGGTAGCTAATATACTTAATAACTTAAAAAAGGCTAGTATATTAAAAAAAAAACTTTATAAAATATTCTTATAGGTAGGTAACTAGTAAAATATATTTTTTTATATAAGTAAAGGTAGGCAAGGTTATCTTTTTATAAATTTACTAGCTAGTAATTTTTATTATAATAAGATTTTATAAATATTAAGGCATATTTTAAAGCTTTTTTAATATTTAAACAAGCGCTAAAGTTTTAGGGCTAAATTTACTTAAAAAGGTTTTATAAGTATTAAAAATTTAGGCTAAATAATAATTTTTAAAAAGTGTGCTATATTATAGTAAAAATAAATTTATTAATTATAATTATAATTAACAGGAGTATATTAATTTAATTTATATTTAAAAAAGTAGTTATTATGTGCTGTAGTATAATTTTAATTATTTAAATTATTTATTTAGTTTAGCTATTTATTTAAGGATAAAAAGTAGTTAAATATAGCTAGTAGGTATTTATAACCTTTAATATTTTTTTTTAAAATTTATTTATAAACCTAAAATTTTTATTAAAAATAAAAATCTCGGGCATAAACTAGTTATATACTTAAAAATAATATACTAGTTTATAGCCCTATTTATTAAATTTTTATATAAAAGTTCTAGGTAATAAGCTAATATATTTTATATATTTATTATATATAATAAGGAGTTAATTTTTATTTTTTACTAGGGAAAGGCATATAATAAAGTTAACTATAATAATATAAAATAAAATAAAAAGTGGCATTATTAATTATAAATAGCCTAGTAATTAATAATAACAAGATTTATTTTTTAAATATATTAAATAATATATAATATAATTATAAAAAAAACTTTAAACTTTATATATTATAAAACTATGCATGCTTTTTAAGCATTTATTTATATTTTAGTAATTATTATAATTATGGATTAGTTTAAAAAATTATAATAATATAAAATAAAAAAGGTAAAGCCAGTATTCTTAATTATTAAAAGTTTTTTAATTAAGTAAATTAGGGTATATAAATATATTAATATATAAAGTTATTTTTTACTTTAATATATATAATAAATTATTTTTTTTTATAAAATAAGTCCGCGGGAAAAAAAGATTCTTAAACTTATATAATACCTTTAAAATAAGGCTTACTTTAGTATTATTAAAATAAGTATTTTTAACTTATTATTTAAACTTATTTAAAATTTTAAGGTATAATATAATATAAGTATATTTTTAATTTAACTATAAATAGTTTAAGTTAAACTAATTATTAGTAAAAAAAGGCAGTTTTTTTAAATAAAATAATATATTAGTAATAGTGTTTATTTTACCTAAATAGTAAAAAATTTATAAGTAAAATTATTAGGTGTATTAAAATACGCGTATAAATTTTTAATTTATTTTTTTAAATAAAATTATTAATATAAATTTTTAGTATATAATGTTAATTATTAAGCTGTGGTTTATATAAATAATAACTAAAAAATTTACTATTTTAATAATATACTTAATTTTTTTTAGCACCTATACCAGGCAAGAGATTTCTAGTTTAATAGGCTAGTAGTTATATTTTATAATAATAAGGGATTAACTTAAAAAAAGTATAGGGTATATTAAGGTATATATAAAAAGCTTTAAAATATTTATATACTTATAATTTTTTTTAAGTGGTATAGCATAGCGCCGTGGCCCTAAAAAAAGTTAAGATTTATATAAAACTATTAATAATAGTAAAAATAAGCTAGGAATATTAATATATAAAATATATTTTTAAAATATTAAAAAATATTAAAATTACTAAAAAAAAATTTAACTACTATAATTAAAAACCATGCTTTTTAAGTAAAACCTTTTACTAGGCCGCCGTGAAAAAGCGTGGTTTTAGTATTTAAAAAAAAAAATAATTTTATTATAATTTTTTATATAATTTCTAAACTAGCTAGTAACTTCTAAAAATATTTTTAATTTTAATAATATTTTAAAAAAAGTAAATGCCTTAATTACTATAAGCTTATTTTTAATAATAAATATTTTAAAAGTATTAACCTGCTGTTTTAAAAGCTATATTAATAAAAATTTTATAAAGAATTTATTTAATTTAAGATGTATATTTAAATTACTAAGTTTCTTAAAAAGTAGCTAAAAATATTTTAAATATTTTTTTAAAATCTTAAAAATAATAACTAGGTTATTAATATAAGCATAATAAAATTTTTTTAGTTTTTTTAAAAAAAGATCCATAATTTATTAAATATATAAAATATTATTTATAAAACCTATTACTATAATATAAAACTATTTTTATTTTTTATAAATAATAACTACCATGTGTTTGCAGGCGCTTCTAGCTAATATTTATTAATAAAAAAACCTAGTTATATTTACTATTATTATATAAAGGTAGCTAGTAATTATTATAATAATCTTTTTTTATATTAGTACTAGGTATAAATCTAGCTATATATAATTATTTAAATTATATAAATTAATTACTAAATATTTCTTAAGTTTCCATGTTTTTATTATAAAGTTAAAAACTTTTTTATATATAATAAATACTAGTTAAGTAAATAATATATATTTTATATACTAGGATATCTTGCCTTATATATATAAAAAATTAAAAAATTTATTTACTATCTTTTTAGCTTTAGGCCCAAGAAAATATACTTTTAACTTTAATAAATAGTATTCCTAGCTATTTTTTATAATAACTTATATTTATTAAAATTTAGGAATATTAATAACTTTAAAAATTTTTTTTATAAATAAGTAAATTTATATACTAATGCTTTAAAAGCCTGTACTTATTAACTATTAAAAGGTTTATAAATACTAATACTATTAGGTAGTTTTTTAATAGGACTATTAGTAAAAGTAATATTAATTTTAAAATTTTAGTTATTATTTTAAATAATTAATAGCTTTATAAATATGGAAGTTTTATAAAAGTTTTTATATAAAATATTATTTTTTTATACTATAAAAGTATATTACTCTTAAAGGTATTATATATTTACTTAGTTAGCTATTAAGTAGTTAATATTTAAAATAAGGCCTAATTAATATTTTTTAGGTATAATAACTAGTTAATTCATGGTATTTACTACTTTAATATATAAAAAGTATTAACTTATTAAATAAGTATATAACAAGTCTTTATAAGCTTACCGCGGTTTAAATATAAAATTTTTATTAAAAAAATTAACTTTAACCTTTACGGGAACTATTATAAATAAATATAAAGGTATTATAATATACTATACTATATATACTAAAATAAAAGTAACTTAATAATATTTAGCATGTATTTATAAAAAAAACTTTAAATATTTATAAAATTATAAAATTTTTATATAATTACCTAGGTTTAGGGTAATTTTTTTTATTAATATATTTATACTTATTAAAACTTTAATTTTTAAATTTTTAATAAGGTACATGCGTGTAATAACTTTGCTATAAACTTTTTAGTTATTAACTAGTTTAAAAAAGTATAGTAAAATATTTACAAAATATATAGTAATATACTTTAATTTAATACTTAAAATAATTATTAACTTTACCTTTTATAAAGGGGTATCTAGTAAAATACTTTTAATAAAAAATTTATTTATTATTATAATAAAATTACTAGTATTTAAATAAAGGTTTTTTACTTAAAAAGTTCCACCTATATAAACTTTTATTATAATATATTTTTATAAACATAGGCTAATATTTTTTAAAATAAGTATTTTTTTTTAAAAATATAACTTTAATAGCCTTATTAAACTTTATATTATTTTTAATATATTATATTTATAAATGGTTTTTTGCATGGTGTTTAAGTTTATTTAATAAAGTAAATTACTTAGGGTAAATTAGGCAGGTTAAGGTAGGAATTTTAGGTTTAACTATAATATTAAAAAAATATACTTTATTATTATTATTATACTTATAATTAGGGCTATAATAACTATATAAATTATTTAAAAGCTTAAAAGCTTTATAATATACTTTTTTATTACCCTGCTACTAGTATTACGTGTTTAAATTTAGGGCACCTTTTATAATATAATTAATAGCTTTACTAAAAGTTTTTAATTTTTTTATTTTATTTATAGCCGCATAAAAGGCTTATTAGGCTTATTACTAATTTTATAACTATTAATTAAAGTTATTAATATTTATTTTAAAAAATTTAATTACTTATTATTATAGCTAAGCCTGCGGAGTAAGTAAATTATAAGATTTATTAATTATTTAAAGCTAACTAGGTTAAGAAGCGCTAGGCTCTTTATTTTACTATTAATAAGGTAATTAAATTTAGCCTTAAGCTAAAAATAACTAATAAAAGTTTTTTTATTATTAGGCTAGCTAAGGGTTTTATTATAACTAGGGGTTTTATTATTATAGCTAGTTTTAATACCTAGGGTAAATAAAAATTAAAATATAAATAAGTTACCTAGTATTATTAAAAAAGTTTTTGTAGGAAATAGTATTTTTAAGTTTATTATTTTTTTAGGGGTATTTAGCTTTACCTAAGTTTATAAAGTAATAATTTTTTATATATTAGGCCGCTAAATCCTGCTAAATAATAATTTTAAATTTAATTTTTTTTAATAAACTAGCCCAAGGTTATATTTTTATTTAGTTTAAAAAAAAATTTTTTAGTAAAGGTTTAAAGGCATACTATATAGTTATTATTTAAAAATATATATTATTTATTTTTATAGCTTTACATGCGCGTATAGCTTTTTAAATAAATTTTTTAAAAGTTATTTTATTATATAAATTACTAAAGCTATATTAAAAAAAATTAACTTTAAATCTTGCTTTAAAAATACGGGGGTAAAATTTTTATATAATTTAAGTAAACTAGCTATTTTTTAAATTTAGTTTTTTTAAAGTATTTTTTTTTAAAAATAGTTAGCTTAAAAGTAAATTAATTTAAGGCTAATTTTTAAAGCATGGCTTAAATATTTACTTTTATTATTAATTTCCCTTTATAATTAATAATATTTTTAAGCTAATTTATAAAAATATTAATGTTTTTATAATAAACCTTTTTATTAAAATGTTTAATAAAAATGTTTTTTAAAATATTAAAATTAAAATACCTAATTTTATTAATTTACTAAGGGCTACTACTATTATTATTAATGGGATAATTTTATTTATTTTTTTATTAAATATTCCTACGGCGGCGATGTTGGTTTTAAGGTTTAAATTTATCAAAATTATTATTATTATTATTATTATTATTATTATTATTATTTAAATTATTACCTAGATTCCCTTTAGCTGCACTATTTTATTTTTTTTATTATTTAAAATATTTATAAGGCTGCCTTCTAGGATATTTTTTATTATTTTACTATATATTATTAAAATAACTTATATTTATATTTTTATTTACTTTAGTATTAGCACTAGTATTAGTAGCTTTTATATTTTTTTTTTAATTTATAAGTTCTTATAAGTTTCCTATAATATTTTCTACCGCTTTTATTTAATTATTTATTTATTATTAATTTAGTAAAATTTAAGCTACCATGTTTATTATTAATAGCTAGTTTTTAAAATTTAGTCTTTCTTGTCTTTTTAAATTATTATAGCCTTTATTATAATAAAAAGATTTATTAATACTAGTTATTTTAAATATATTAATTTTAAAAAAAAAATAGGGTGGCTTATATTTTTATATAGTATAAAATATAATATAATAAGTTATTTTTTTTATTAAAATTATTAAGTTATTAAATATTCCTGCCCTGTTATTCTTAGGTATAAAAATATTTTTTTACTTAGCTAAAAAGTTAAAAACTAATATTATTTTTAGGCTTGTGAAAAAAAACCTAGTATTTTTATATTTACTAAAAAAAGCTATAGTATAAAAACTTCTAGTTATACTATAATATTAAAAGCTTTAATTATATAAAAAATAGCTTTTATAACTTATTTTATAAACTATTATAGTATTTTTAATATAGCCTTAACTAGTAAAAATAATATATTAAAAAAATAATTAACTAAAAAAAGTCCTGCTTTTATTTAACAAGGCGCTTATTATATAGTATTAAAGCTAAATAAAAATATAAAGGTGTGTTTTAGTATTTAGTTTAAAAAAAAAGTAATTAGGTTTAAATTTAAAAAATCTTTTTTAAAAAGGAAAGGCATAAGTAGCACCATGTTAATAAGCTTTTAAGTAATAAATTTTATAGCTTAAAAAATAAAAAATATAAAAAATATTAATTATAATTTTAAACATAATTTTAATTTTAAACAGCCTAGTAGTTTTTTTAGTATATTAATTAATAATATTATAATTAAAAGGTATTTAAAATTTTTTATAATCCTATATTATCCGCATAGGCGTAGAAACTTTTTAACTATTAAATATAAAATACTTTAGTTTATATTTTAATTTAGGGGGAACTAGTATAATTATATTAAAAAAAAAGGTTTTTTTTTATTTTAAAAAAACGGCCAGGCAAGCGGTTTTTATATTAAGTTTATATATAAAATTAAAATTTAAAAGTTAATAAAAGCAAGCTATTTAATATTTTAATTTTAAAATTTAGGAAAAGTAGGCTAATATTAGTCTAGAAATCTTTTTAATAAATATTAAAAAGTTATAAAGTAGGGTATAAAAAAAAGGTAATTATTAATATTTATTATTATTATTTATTTTTAACTTTGGAGGCTCCAGGAATTAAGTAAATATTTTTAAAAGGCTTTTAAATTATATTAAACATGCTACCACTTATTAAGCTAAAAAGCAGTAATATAATAAAATAATAAGTTAATTCCTTTAATTTTTATTTTAAAAGTAATAAATACATGCTAATAACTAAGTGCTAAGTAAGTAAAAAAAAGAACTGTAACTACATGCTAAAAAAAATAATATAACATATTATTAGTAGTAAAAAATATTTTTACTAAAGTATATTTTTAATTTTTAAAAAAAAGTCCTAGTAAAGTAAAAAAAATAAATTTAAAAAATTTTATAATTAGGGTACTAAAAAAAATATAATATATAGTAAAGTTATTACTAGTATATATAAATAAGTACTTATATAGCTTATTATTTAACTAAAATATAAAATAACATGCGTGATAATTAACTTTATATACTTTTTTAATTTTAAATATATTAAAAAAATTATTATTTTTATTTATTAAAACTTCTTATAAGTTATATACTTTACTAACTTAGTTATTTATTATAAATTAATTATTTTATAAAGTTTTTTTTAAAAATTTAAAGTAATAAAGTTATTTACATGATAGGTTTAAGTATAATAATTATTATTTATTTTTTAGTTATTATTTTATTATAGCTATTTTTAATATAGCTATTAGTAATACTATTATTAGTAAAATTAAAAGTTATATTATTATTAAAAATACTACTAATTTTAATTTGAATTTTAAGTAAATTATTATTAAAAATAATAATTTTAATTACATTACTAGTTTTGCAAGGGCGCTCTAGTTCTAGGTTAAAAAGTATTAGCTAAAGGGTTTTATTTTTAAAAGTTTTTTTATTACTAAGTGTAGTATTAAGGGGGTGCTTATTAAAAAAGTTTTTAAAATTATAAAGGGTATTAAGGCTAGGTTTAATTATTATAAAAATAATAACTAATATATTTATAAAAGGCTTGTTATACTAGTTAACATGCATGTGGTTAAAACTTATTAATTAATTAATTTACTTTTTTTATAAAATCCCTATAAACTTTAAAATAATTATATTATTTTTTTAAAAGCTTATTAATAATATTTTATAATAAAATATTTAAATTTTACTAAGCTTTTAATATTAATAAAAATTTATAATTAAACTTTTTATATTATTTAGCTAAAGCTATTATATTAAATATATAAGTAGTAGGTAAATACCTGGCTTAAATATTAATTATTATATAATATAAATTATTTAGCCTAAATCTTGCTTTACTAGCTAGCAGCTTAATTTTTTTAAGCTATTTATACTAGTTTTTAATATTATTAAATATAATTAATTTTTTATATTAAACTTAATTAAGCTTTAAATTATACTAATATATAGCTTTACCTTGTAAATATATTTTTAAGTTTTAATATATTTTAAAAATATTTTTAGTTTTTAAAGCATTATAAATTTAAGTTATAAAAATATAAATATTATAAAAATAAGGCTTATTATTTTACTTAACTTTTATTTTAAAACCTTAATTAAGTAGTATATCTAGGTAAAAAAATCTAATATTAGCTATCTTTTAGTAAAAAAATTTTATATTAATTTTTACTTTTTATTACTTATTATTTATAGTATTTTTATTAAAATTAGCATTTATTACCGCTTGTGCTATTAATATAGCTAATATTATTAATTATTATTAAAAAAAACTAGTAAAACCTGCGCCCTTAACACTATTATTTTTAGCTACTTTATTTTTTATTATATTATTATTAGCCTGCTTAATATCTAGCAAAAATTTTAATAAGTTTAAAAAATATATTTTATTATTTTTAGTAAATATATTTTTATTTTTTTTATAGTTTTAAAAGGACTAAAAAAATCCAAGAAATTTAAAATAATTAATAGTATTAGTAATTTTTTTTTAATAACTTTTTAAAGCCTAGTATTTAAAAAATGTCTAGAAATAATAAAGTAATACCTAAATTTATAACCTATGCTTTAGCTAGTTTTAAAAAAATAAAAAAAATAAATACTATAAATATAGGGTAAGAAGGCGTTAAAAGTTTTAACTTATTATATTTAAAGGCTAAAGGTACACCATTTTCTTTTTTAAAAAAGGTAGTAAAATTTAAATAAAAGTTAATTATTATTATAAATTATAATCTTTTACAGGCTACCGTTAAACCTTAAAATTAATAAATTTAATTATTTAAAAATTTTTTTATAGTTATATACTTTAACTAATTCTTGCTAATAGTAATTAATTTTTTATTTAAATAAAATAAAAAAATAAATTTTACTTAAGTTAAATACTTTAGCAAAATTTTACTAGTATATTTATATTATAAATAATAATAAAAATTATATATATTTATAGCAGTTTTATGCAAATTATTAAAAAATTATAATAGTATAAGTAAGGGGGGTTTTAATAGTTTAAAATTATATAAGTAATAAGTTTAAAGGTAATATATAATTATAAGGTAAAGTTAAGTAGTTAAAATAATTAAAAAATAAAGTTAAATAATTAAGCTTAAAAATTAAAAAAAAACTTTTAAAAATATATAATATTATAAGTTAATATTAGGCTATTAGGCCACCTGGTTACCTAGTTAGCACTAGTAAAAAATATAAAATAATAAGTTTATTAAAAAAATTAAAATTTAGAAATTAAAACTTAGGGAACTTAAAAAATTATAGTATATATAAAAAGTTTTAAAAAATTAAAAAGTTAAATAATAAAAAATTATAAAGGTATAATATTATAATAAAGGCTTAATAAAAAGCTAATACTATAATAAGTAAAAAATTATTAATACTTTAAAATTTCCTAAAGTTTTTAAAAAAATCTAGCCTTAAATTATAATTAAAAATATATTATTATTATAGTAGCTACTTAGGCAATACCTAAATAAGTTATAATAACTATAAAAAAAATACTTAATAATTAATTTAAGAATGGCCGGGAGGCTAAATAATTATATACTAATAACTAAGGTATAAGTTAGCATAGCGTGGGATTAACCATAATATTAAGGGTAAATTACTAAAATAATATATTAATTATTTTATATATTTAAGCATGGTAAATAGGCCAGCAAGTTATTTTAAAAATTTTAATAAAATTTTATTTAAAATAAATAATTAATAACCTTTATATAGCCTTAGGTATACCTAGTTATTTATTTTAAAAAATAAAAAATTATACCTTTTATTATATATACTTTTTATATATATTAAAATAAAGTTTATTATTATTTTAGTATTAAAATAGGTACTAAAGTCTTGTTTAAATATATTA